>NW_026062104.1:300000-449851 GCF_023897955.1 Schistocerca gregaria | reverse complement strand
AAAGATGGGAGAAAGTAGTGCCCACCAATGGAAATACTTTGAATGATATGTGTGGAACCAATTTGCTTCATTAAAGCCTCAAATGTTGGGGAAAAATGACAGAACCAAAGTTCTACACCATTTAATATTTCTGTATTTACACCCTGGGGCATTGTGCTCTGTATGACAGTCTGGATTTATTTCATTTGTTTCCAGTAAATAAAAAAATTAAATAAAAAAGGCACCTGTCATTGCTGTACATGTGAACACTTCTGTTAAAAGATCTGTGTGTTTCCTACATGTCACAATGGGGATATTGAGTTCGCCATATATTTAAAATGTTAAGATTGTTATGTAGGGAAAAAAAGAATGTTGATAAAATACTTTTTACAATAATTTGTTTCATATAGTAACATTTATAGGAGGAAAAGTTTGGTTTTTATTTATTTACGTCTTTGACAAACCTTTCATCCAGGACCGTGCAAGACTGTCTCTTATAGGCTTTTAATGTTTTCGTTAGTTATAAACTGTCTTGAGTGAAACTACTCTATTGTTCCACTTTAGTAAACTGCAGGTGGAGCCACACCACCATTCTCACGACAACAGTATTATTGTTTGGTGGTTGAATCTGCTTCAATTTATCATCTAACATAAGTGAATAACACAGTGGTTCGTTTAATGCAAAAATATCTTGAGTGTAATTATTTATAATTACCTCCAATTTGACCACAATATTTTTACCTTGTGTGTGCATAAAAAATATTCATACAAGGTGTTTCAAAATGACTGGTATATTTGAAACGGCAATAAAAACTAAACGAGCAGCGATAAAAATACACCGTTTGTTGCAATATGCTTGGGACAACAGTACATTTTCAGGCGGACAAACTTTCGAAATTACAGCAGTTACAATTTTCAACAACAGATGGCGCTGCAAGTGATGTGGAAGATATAGAAGACAATGCAGTCTGTGGGTGTGCCATTCTGTACGTCGTCTTTCTGCTGTAAGCGTGTGCTGTTCACAACGTGCAAGTGTGCTGTGGACAACATAATTTATTTCTTAGAACAGAGGATTTTTATAGTGTTGGAATTCCACCGCCTAGAACACACTGTTGTTGCAACAAGATGAAGTTTTCAACGAAGGTTTAATGTAACCAAAGGACCGAAAAACGATACAATAAAGGATCTGTTTGAAAAATTTCAACGGACTGAGAACGTGACGGATGAACGTGCTGGAAAGGTAGGGCGACGGCGTACGGCAACCACAGAGGGCAACGCACAGCTAGTGCAGCAGCTGATCCAACAGTGGCCTCGGGTTTCCATTCGCCGCGTTGCAGCTGCGGTCCAAATGACGCCAATGTCCACGTATCGTCTCATGCGCCAGAGTTTAGACCTCTATCCATACAAAATTCAAACGCGGCAACCCCTCAGCGCCTCTATCATTGCTGCAGGAGAGACATTCGCTAACGATATAGTGCACAGGATTGATGACGGCGATATGCATGTGGCAGCATTTGGTTTACTCACGAAGCTTATTTTTACCTGGACGGCTTCGTCAATAAACAGAACTGGCGCATATGGGGAACCGAAAAGCCCCATGTTGCAGTCCCATCGACCCTGCATCCTCAAAAAGTACTGGTCTGCGCCGCCATTTCTTCCAAAGGAATCATTGGCCCATTTTTCAGATCCGAAACGATTACTGCATCACGCTATCTGGACATTCTTCGTGAATTTGTGGCGGTACAAACTGCCTTAGACGACACTGTGAACACCTCGTGGTTTCTGCAAGATGGTGCCCAGCCACATCGCATAGCCGACGTCTTTAATTTCCTGAATGAATATTTCGATGATCGTGTGATTGCTTTGGGCTATCCGAAACATACAGGAGGCGGAATGGATTGGCCTCCCTATTCGCCAGACATGAACCCCTGTGACTTCTTTCTGTGGGGACAATTGAAAGACCAGGTGTACCGCCAGAATCCAGAAACAATTGAACAGCTGAAGCAGTACATCTCATCTGCATGTGAAGCCATTTCGCGAGACACGTTGTCCAAGGTTTCGGGAAATGTAATTCAGAGACTACGCCATATTATTGCTACGCATGGTGGATATGTGGAAAATATCGTACCATAGAGTTTCCCGGACCACAGCGCCATCTGTTGTTGACAATTGTAACTACTGTAATTTCGAAAGTTTGTCTGCCTTAAAATGTACTGTTGTCCCAAGCATATTGCAACAAACGGTGTATTTCTATCGCTGCTCGTTTAGTTTGTATTGCCGTTTCAAATATACCGGTCATTTTTGAAACACCCTGTATTTGCCCTTGTACTTGAAATAGTTAAATACACCATTCATCCAAAAAGTACAGAAACTGATTTTATTGCTGGTAAATTAGTATCATCAGTGGAGTATTAGGGTGGCAGCTTGAACTAACAAAATTCAACAATAGATGTGCATCTGACCAGTCAATTGTGAGCAGGCTGTGTTGAACAGTGGGAAGTGTGGTCACATCTCATCAGCATTGTTGTTGTCACAAATCAGTCTAGCAACATCCCTAAACTGTGTTTGTAATAGGTTCTCCAGAATCCTATTAAAAAGAGAAAGGGGTGTGCAAAAATTGTCCCACAAACCTTGTTTCCAAGCAAAAACTATCGTGCTTGGACGCTTTTATGAGATGATTTAAATGCAAAATGAGGGCATTTTGTGGCACTACTACTGGTGGATGGCCTGGCATTAGCCAAAGCAAATGTCACAGAGTCTGAGGCTGACGAATATGCGACAACTTTGGCACACTGTTATCGCAGTTGGGGGTGGACCTATAAGAACTGAGGAACTAGTCGAGAGTTCCTGGCATGCCCCAAACACATTTTTTTGTATGAATCTCAAATGTTTGTACTAATTGTTCTGATTCCCCATTTGATTGAGCATGGATAGGAGGAGCTGCAACATGACGAACACCACTTTTATACAAATATCTTACGGTTTCTCAGGTGTGAACTGAGGAACATTGTCTGTAAGTGATATGGAAGGCCTTTCATTGCAGAAATATTGGCTAAAGCTGAAATTATTGCACTGGAGAAGTAGATGGACAATGCACCACATATGGAAACTCAGAAATTTATGAAAGATCCTGCAAAATTTACACAATTTTTTCCCCAAGTGTTTTGTGGATCTGGCCACGGTGACAGGGAAGTATGCAGAGCCTCCTGATGGGTGGCCCACTGTGTGTGGGCCATTACACTCGCACCATTTCCCCATCAGTGCCTGGCCAAAAAAATGTCTACTTGCTAATGCTTTTGTACATGATACACCTTAGTGATACACATGCAATAAACACATAACCTCACACTGAAGGATGGAGGGTGCTACAACCTGGGAGCAGTGTTCTCTGTAGCCAACATCAGCACTCCATACCAAACAGAAAGATGGATTTGTAATGCAAAATGATATCTTAAAGGATCAGAAGCACTGCCCAAGAGGCTTGTCTGGCCAGCCATGTTGCACAAAAGAAACAGCTTTGCTTAACACAGGATTAGTAGCTACCATGGCTGCAAATTTAGTGCTAGTAGTAGTAGGGGAACCATCAATAACATTTTGATCTTCCATGGCTATATGAAAACAGGGTAATTCCTATTTACCAATGTCTGGATCCATACCAAATGGCAACTGCAGTAAGGCACCACTATTAGCATGTTGCGCCATAAGGTAGTACTGAATCTCATAATTGAATCACAATAGGAAAAGAGCCCACTGCTGAAAGCTATGTGTGGCTTTTCTGAAAAGGATGCCAAAGGGTTAAAAAGAGACAATAGTGGTTTTTGGTCTGTAATTGGGTGAAACTAAGAACCGTATAGAAAAATATGAAATAATTTAGAGCATACACGATTTCCAAAACCTCTTTCTCTGTCTGAGAAGAAAACTGTCATGCTTGTTATGCTGAATTTAAGGAGGCAGAGTCATATGCGATATGGCATTCCGATCTGTCACCATACTTGTGAGCAAGGGTGGTGCAGAGTCAGAACTGAGATGTGTCTGTCACAAATGAAAGTGGCTAGCCCTGCTGAAAAGTGACCAAACCAGTAGCTGACTGCAGCTTAAATTTAATAAACTTTGATGCCAAGTCACAAGCCAGGCATTAGTGGAAAGGAACATCATTAAGTAATAATGGACACAATAGTTGTGTCACAGTAGCAATGTCCTGTATCGATTTGGGATAGTACACGGTTTTGCCTAAAAATGCCTGCAATTCCTCTAGGGATGTGGGATACGGCAGTGCAGCAATAGCAGCAATGTGTGGGTGCAATGGTTGATTTCCAGCTCATGACATTTGAAACTCCAAATAAACTCCACTACAGAGTGAAAATTTCATTCCGGGATAAAGGCTGGTTGAGAATGCTGTGTCTTGTCCAGATTGCACTTTTATCTTGCAGACTGTAAAACAGAAAATAGAGCATGAAATTTCTGGAAATGTCCCTCTGAAGAGGCACCAGACGCTACTATGTCATCTAAATAGTTGAGGCAGTCTGGCACTAATGCAATAAGTTGCTGAAAAATGCATTGGAAACTAGCTAGTGTGCTTGCTACACCAAAAGGCACAGACCGGTATTTATTAAAGGCCCAATGGGCTAGAGACAAGTGGAAAATGTTTAGATTACTTGTCAAGTAGCAGCTGTAAATGTGCCACTGCTTTAAAAAATAAGGCTTCCAATAATTTTGCTAACAGCTCGCCAGGGTACAGCAAGGTGTGGGTATTGATGACTGTGCAATAAGCAATAATAGCTTCTTCTTTTTTTTAAGTCATCACTGAGGTGTAATTTACCAGCATGCTTTTATACTATCCTTAGTGGTGCTGATCATTCACTCAAAGAAAGACGTCTAATACCATTAAGGAATTGAAGGTTATCTAATTTTGCTTTTATTTAACCACATAAAGTTACAAGTACCAGGTGGAAGCAGAAAAAAATGAGGATGGGCATACTGTATTATTGTAATACTAACTTGAAATTATGTTCCACAATCCAGTTCTGGAGAAAACAGATCACAAAATTTGACACAGTGAGCGTCTAACTATTGGTATGGAACATGATCTGGAACTAAATGCAGTTCACCATGGATGGAGAATCCGTACAGTTCGAAAGTGTCAAAAGCAAACATTTTTTTTTTCAGTGTAAGCATTGTCCACAGCTAGAAATGTTAATGAACAAACCATAGCATTGTATGTCACAGGTGCAGAAAATGGTCCAAGAATGGGAATATGTTGTTTGTTACAACTCGCAAGCCTCTATGGCAGCAGGTTCAGAGAGAGCGAGTCCCCCTTCTGGCTGAGCCCCCTGACGACATAGAGAAGACACTACTGATACATGCGCTGTTTCATCCCTTTGTGTGCACCAAGGAGTGGTTGCTTGTCATACTGGAGCATTGGAAGTATCAGCAATGACTTCTGTGCTGTTTCTGTGGCTGGGTGGTATCCACGGGCAGAGCCCCCGATACGAGTGGGTGGTATAGAGGCAGATGATCGGTGCACAAAGCATATCGAGCTGCAGATATCTGGCCCTTCTCAAGTGGCCATCACTTTGAGTGGTGACTGATCATTGAATGCTGATTTTTATGACTCTGCACCCTTCCCTTCCCTGGCTACACACAGGGAAGAGGGCCTCAGGATGAAACCCGTTCCCATCTATCTATTTGTACTAGGACATGTAGGGATACATTCACCAACACTAAGGCGCTGGTTTTTGTGGAGTATTTCGTGGACAAGTTTGATGAAGTGGACTCCATCAGTAAAATGCAGTAGGGCATCCTGTTAATCAAAACTACTTTTGCTGCCCATTCTGCAGCCGTTAGTGCTGGTGGTCGCCCTGGTGATAAGCGGTGTCTATTACCACTTACCAATCTCTGAAAATGGTCCAGGGAGTGATTTTATCCTACAAAGTGACGAGGTACACCATGCAACCTGGAATGACATGGCATTCGTTTAGTTTGACATTTGTAGAGGGCCATAAAGACGACCACATAAATTCTAGTGCCTCTACTTGGGCTTTCGAGGGAGATACACTGCCAGAGAAGCTCAAGGTTATGTGTTACCTATGTGATGTGAAGCTGTGCATCCTGCCACCTGTGAGGTGCTTGCAGCACTTACATTACATTTTTGGCACGTCTTCCTGCCGTGTGTGTGTGTGTGTGTGTGTGTGTGTGTGTGTGTGTGTGTGTGTGTGTGTGTTTGTGTGTGTGAGGTATTCCTGCTTGTCATAAGAGGTGACTAAAAGGAGTCCCACCCCCTCAAGGGGGTAGTTAGCACCTGCGTCCGGAGACAGACGGTTCCACGGGCTATATTTACGGTTATTTAGGTTTGTTCACTTCTTCTGGTTTCTTCCTTCCTTTTATTTGTTCCTTTCTTTGTACTTCTCCATCTCACTTTCTTACTTCCTCTTTCCCTTGCCTTTTTCTCCATTCCTTTTCCTCCTTGCCTTTTCCTCCTTGCCTTTTCCTCCTTGCCTTTTCCTCCTTGCCTTTTCCTCCTTGCCTTTTCCTACTTGCCTTTTTCTCCTTGCCTTTTTCTACTTGCCTTTTTCTCCTTGCCTTTTTCTCCTTGCCTTTTTCTCCTTGCCTTTTTCTCCTTGCCTTTTTCTCCTTGCCTTTCTCTCCTTGCCTTCCCTGGTCTGTGGCTCGGCGTGAGACAGTCTGCCCTTTCTTTCAATCTCTCCTTTCTTTTTCCTCTTCTTCCTTCCTCCCTGTGCGTGCCTGAAGGCTGACCTATGCGTTCGCACGCGTAGCCGGTGACGGGGTAACGTGTAATTCCCTACCCTGGGTAGACAAGTAAGGCACGCACGTACCCCCTGGTAAAGGCCAGGCCCAGGGAGGGGTGATTCCCTGAGCTGACACCTTCCGACCATGCCGATTGGTCCCTCAGTCCGTTTATCGGGAGGTGTGACCTGAGGTGTGAACAATCACCTAAGGCGGGAGTGCCCTCTAAGAGGATCCCCACAAGGAAGGAGCCCGCCACCGGATATGCTGGCAATCATGGGGGATTCCTCCGCAATGGATTTCTCTTCTTCTTCTCTCTCGACTTCTGCCCAAAAACGGAAACTTGACCAGCCAGCAGTGACAAAAGTACTACGGCCTGCCCCACAGTTACTCGTAGTTTCTCGATCTGAGGACGGAAAAGATTTTTCCTCTGTCAATCCTTTCATTATCCAGAAGGGCGTAGATGCCATAGCCGGATCGGTCAAGTCTTGTACCAGGTTGCGTAACTGTAACTTGTTACTAGAAACTGAGAGAGCCTTTCAGGCACAAAAACTGCTTCGGGCCACACTCCTGTACACGTTCCCTGTCCGGGTGGAGGCTCACCGCACTTTAAATTCGTCTCATGGTGTGGTATACACTAGATCACTCGATGGATTGACTGATGAGGAGATTCAGTCTTTCCTCGCTGAGCAGGGCGTGACGGCTGTCCATAGGTTCATGAAAAAGGTCAACAATGACCTTGTACCGACCTGGACACTTTTCTTGACCTTTGATAGTGTTCAGCTACCATCGCGCATCAAAGCGGGCTACGAGGTTATTTCTGTTCGCACCTATGTCCCGACACATATTCGCTGCTACCAGTGTCCGCGTTTTAATCACACTAGCCAGTCTTGTTCCAATGCAGCTAAATGTGTCACTTGTCGCAGGGATGCCCATGAGGGTGACCGTCCACCTCTGTCTCCTCGTTGTCTGTTCCATAGGTTCATGAAAAAGGTCAACAATGACCTTGTACCGACCTGGACACTTTTCTTGACCTTTGATAGTGTTCAGCTGCCATCCCGCATCAAAGCGGGCTACGAGGTTATTTCTGTTCGCACCTATGTCCCGACACATATTCGCTGCTACCAGTGTCCGCGTTTTAATCACACTAGCCAGTCTTGTTCCAATGCAGCTAAATGTGTCACTTGTGGCAGGGATACCCATGAGGGTGACCGTCCACCTCCGTCTCCTCGTTGTGTCAACTCTCAGTGTGACCATGCAGCATCCTCCCGCGACTGTCCCATCTACAAGGAAGAACACTGTTTCCAAGAAATTCGGGTCAAAGAGAAAGTCTCCACCTCGGCTGCTCGCAAGCTATTTGCAAGTAGGAAGCCCACGCTGCTCGCAGCGGGGAAATAGAGTACTGTCCTCACCTCTCCTCGGAATACCAGGGAGGTGGCGACGCAGACGTGCGATCTGACCTTCAGCACTACGGTCGTCCGTTCGGCCAGTGCTTAGATCGCCCGGTCGACGTCTCCTCTTCCTCCCATCACCCCTCAGACACAAGCACCTTTATCGGCTTCTGCCAAGACGAAGACCCAGAAGTCAGATGCACGGGCCTTCACGAAGGAATCGTCTCGTGCATATTTCCTACATACCTCGAACTCCCAGCCATCGAACAATACTTCCAGAAAACGACCTTCCAAGAAGCCTCATAGGAAGCACAGTTCTCCTTCCCCGCCACGGCGCATTTCTTCTACTGCGCCACCCAGCGGTTGCCACCCCAGGCCATCATCCGTTTCGCCTGGCTGCACCGCTGGTAGCCGAAAATCTTGCCGTTCACCAGCGGAGGAAGCTCCCCCTCCCTGCCGTCTTAACAAGACGGAAATAGACCTTTGGAAAAATGGACGATGACTGTCGACCTACTGTTAGCGGTGGCAGTGCTCGCTTGAAGCCGGGCCCTCAGCGGCCTTAGAGATAACCCCTTCTTGCATCTTCTTCTTCTCACGATGGAACTTATTCACTGGAATATTCGCAGCATTCGTTCCAACCGAGAGGACTTGAAATTGCTGCTCCGTTCGCACCGTCCGCTTGTCGTAGCCCTCCACGAAACGAAGCTACGCCCATGCGATCAAATTGCCTTGGCACACTACACCTATGAGCGTTTTGACTTTCCCCCTGTAGCAGGTATTCCTGCTCATGGAGGGGTTATGATGCTGGTCCGGGATGATATCTACTATCATCCCATCACATTGCACACCGGCCTGCAGGCAGTTGCCGTCCGCATTACTCTCCCCAATTTTACATTTTCCATCTGTACTGTTTACAGTCCATCGTCGTCTGCCATTACCAGGGCAGACATGCTGCAAATTATTGCTCAGCTCCCTGCACAATTTTTGTTAACTAGACTTCAATGCTCACCATCCTCTTTGGGGCTCTCCAGCATCCTGTCCGAGGGGCTCCCTGTTAGCAGGCGTTTTCAACCAGCTCAATCTTGTCTGCCTCAATACTGGCGCCCCTACTTTCCTTTCAGACACCTCTCACACCTATTCCCATTTAGACCTCTCTGTATGTACTCCCCAACTTGCACCTCGGTTTGAGTGGTATGCGCTTTCCCATACATATTCGAGCGACCACTTCCCATGTGTTATCCATCTCCTGCATCATACCCCCTCTCCGTGCTCAACTAGTTGGAACATCTCCAAAGCAGACTAGGGCCTCTTCACTTCCAGGGCGACCTTTCAGGATCAAACCTTCACAAGCTGCGATAGTCCAGCCGCACACTTCACGGAAGTCATTCTCACTGCTGCTGAATATTCCATCCCTCACACGACTCCTGCTCCACGCCGCGTACCGGTCGCCTGGTGGACCGCAGCATGTACAGACGCCTTAAGTGCTCGTCGACGTGCTTTACGCATTTTTAAACGCCACCCTACAGTGGCGAATTGTATCACTTACAAACGATTACGTGCGCAATGTCGTCGTATTTTTAAAGAAAGCAAGAAATCCAGCTGGGCTGCTTTCACAAGCACCTTCAACAGTTTTACTCCTTCTGTTGTCTGGGGTAGCCTGCACCGGCTATCTGGCACTAAGGTCCACTCACCAGTTTCTGGCTTGACGGTCGCGAATGACGTCCTTGTGGCCCCTGAGGATGTCTCCAATGCATTTGGCCGCTGTTTCGCAGAGGTTTCGAGCTCCGCTCATTACCCCCCTGCCTTCTTCCCCTGTAAACAGGCAGAGGAAGCTAGGCCACCTAACTTCCAGTCCTCGAATTGTGAAAGTTACAATGCCCCATTCACCATACGGGAACTCGAAATGCACTTGCCCGGTCACGGTCCTCCGCTCCAGAGCCTGATTCTATTCATATTCAGATGCTGAAGAACCTTTCTCCTTCTGGTAAAAGTTGCCTTCTTCGTATTTATAATCCCATCTGGATTGAGGGTGGTGTTCCCACATGCTGGCGCGAATCTATTGCCCCGATTCCTAAGGCTGGGAAGGACAAGCACTTGCCTTCCAGTTATCAACAGATCTCGCTTACCAGCTGTGTATGTAAGGTGATGGAGCAAATGGTTAACTCTAGTTTAGTTTGGCTGCTCGAATCTCGACACCTACTTACCAATATACAATGTGGATTTCGCAGGCGCCGCTCTGCTGTCGACCAGCTGGTTACCTTGTCGACCTTCATTATGAATAACTTCTTGCGGAAGCGCCCGACCGCGGCTGTGTTCTTTGATTTGGAGAACGCTTACGACACCTGTTGGAGGGCGGGCATTCTCCGCACCATGCATACATGGGGCCTTCGCGGTCACCTCCCTCTTTTTATTCGTTCCTTTTTAATGGATCGACAGTTCAGGGTACGTGTGGGTTCTGTCCTGTCAGACACCTTTTGCCAGGAGAATGGGCTGACACAGGGCTTAGTTTTGAGCGTCACTCTCTTCGTTTTATCAACTTAACACACCTGTCTAAGGACGTTCGATTATGCTGTTGATTTTTTTTAATCCTATGCCTGTTAATGCATCTTTTATAGTGTTGTCCCTTTTAGTTGCTGTTTTAACCTTGTGCCTCGCGGTGCATTCCTTAGTCAGGGCGCTAATGACCTTGTAGTTGTGCGCCCTAAAACCACAAAAAAAACTGTGTGTGTGAATTTCTTCTCTAACGAGAAGACTCAGTTTAGAGTCGAAATATGGTGTGTTCCATAACTCACTTGTCACTGTGCCATGCAGGCGCATTTTGCGAACTGGACAGTCAGTCTGCCCAGTATAATCTTCTCGCAGCCAGGAAATATTGTAATATGTGTGCGGAACAGGACTTTCTAGGCCTTTTCTCCCCTCAGGTACTGCCAGATATACGTCTTTTGGCTGCGATGTCTCCAGGCTACCTGAGGCATTCGCTCTCAATGGTTGTCTCGACCACCAAGAGCCACAGCTCGCGGGTAATTTGTAATGAATCCATATATCACTTTGTGCACTTGTGAGGTAGTACGAAATAAAGTACGTCCACGTAAAGGTTGTTGAAATCGTTGGGGAGTGGAAATAAGGGGAGGGCAGTGAGTCCCTTAGTACTACGCATCCTAAACTGAAATGCACGGATGCACGACCAGAGGGCTACAAGTGAATTGCATACAAACCCGGATGAGCGACTGTTCTAACCAATGAAGAAGAGCCGAGCGATAATGACTTCAACGGATGGCGACCCCACAAAAGAGAAAGCATAGTAGCAACTTCCATCGCCTAAACGCCGCGATTCCTGCCTGGCTGATGTCACAGAATTCCACGCAAACGCGCCATCCATCGCATAATAACGTTTTCAACTGTCCGACATAGAAATACAACAAAATGTTGTTTTGTAAATTATTTTTGTTGTTGTGGTCTTCAATCTGAAGACTGATTTCGTGCAGCCCACCATGCTTCACCATCCTGTGCGAGCCTCTTCATCTCCTAACAACAACTGCAACCTGTATCGTTCTGAATCTGCTTACTTACCTCCCACACTTCCGTGCAGTACTGTACTGGTGATTCCTTTGTATCTCAGAATGAATCCTATCAACAGATCGACTATTTTGGTCAAGCTGTGTCTCTAATTTCTTGTCTGCCCATTTCTATTCGGCACCTCTTGATTAGTTACGTGATCTACCCATTTAACCTTCAACGTCCTCCTGTGAAATCACATTTCAAAAGCTTATATTATCTTCTTGTCCAAAATATTTATCGTCCATGTTTCGCTTCCATACATGGCTACACTCCAGACAAATGCCTTCAAAAAAAGACTACCTAAGTCTTAACTCTGCATTGGATGTTAACATATCTCTCTTCACATGTACTTTTCTTCCCATTGCCAATATACATTTTACACTGATCGGTCATAACATTATAAATACCTGCCTACTATCGGTATAAACCCTTCCAGGCTGTAGCAGCATCACTTGGAAAGGAATGACTGCTAGTCAGACACACGTACAGTGCACGTTGTGTCAGTAAGCATCCTTACCGTGTGTAGAATGGGGAAGGCGCGATCTATCTGAGTTTGGTCGAGGGAAGGTTGTGATGGTACAGAGACTTAACATGAGCATTTCGGAAACTGTACGACTTGCGGGTGTTCGAGAAGTCCTGTGGTGAGTGCCTTCAAAACAAGGCAAAACCAAGGTGAAACCTCGTCCAGAAGTTCTGAGATTGGGCGCCTACCCCTCATTACAGATTTCGGACATTGCAGGCTGGGCAGACTGGTAAAACAGCACAGGCGACGAACTGTGGCTAAACTAACATAAGTGTTTAATGCTGGGCAGAGTACAAGTGTGTCTGAACACACAGAGCATCGAACACTTCTAACAGTGTGCCTCCACACCGACGACCCATGCATGTGCCAATGTTAATATCACGACATTGGAAACTGCGACTGAAATGGCCTCGTGACCATCGGCATTGGACATTTCCGCAGTGGAGAGAGTTGTATGCTCTCACGAAATCCAACACCTTCTTCATCAGGCCAATGGGAAGGCACAAACTCGCCGTCTTCCACGAGCACAGCTTCTTGACACCTATACAGCAGGACGGATAGAAGCTGTCGGCGGCTCCATTACGCTCTGAGGATCATTCTCGTGGGCATCCGTGGATCCAGTGGAGCACATGCAAGGCACCATAACGGCCAAGGAGTATGGCACACTGGTTGCAGACCACGTACACCCATTCATGACGATCATGTTTCCCGACGGCAGTGGCATTTTTCAACAAGGTAATGCGCCATGTCAGAAGCCCAGGAGTGTGATGGAGTGGTTCGAGGAACACAACGGCGAGTTCCAGTTCATGTGCAGCCCCCCCCCCCCTTTCCCCACTCGCTAGATCTGAACCCGATCGAAAACATCTGAGATGTCATTGAACGTAGTGCCAGAGCTTATTGCCCCATTCCCCAATATTTACGGGAATTGGGTGACCTGTGTGTGCAATGAGGTACCATCTCCCTCCAGCGACTTACCAATGCCTCTTTGCTTCCATACCATGATGTGTCACCACTGTTCTCAGTGCCAAAAGTGGACATACTGGCGGTTATGTAGGTGGTCATAATGTTCTGGCTTCTCAGTGTATATACCCTCTACTTCCACCATTATCAGTTTCTTGCTGCCCAAACAACAAAACTTACCTATGACTTCGAATATCTCGTTTTCTAATTTCCTTAGCACCGCATGATTTAATTCGACTACATCCAATTATCCATGTTTTGCTTTTGCTGATGTTCGTTTTATAACCCCATTTCAAGACGCTGTTCCTTCCGTTCAACTGCTCTTTGAAGTCCTTTGCTGTCTCTGATAGAATTGCAATGTCACTGGCAAATCTCGAAGTTTTTATTTCTTCTCCCTAAACTTCAATTCCGACTCCAAATTTTTCTTTGATTTCATTTAGTGCTTGTTCAATGTACGGATTTTATAACATCGGGAATAGGATAGGCTACATCCGTATCTTACCCCCTTCACAACCACTGCCTCTCGTTCATGTCGCTCGACTCTTATTTTATTTATTTTTCTTTACACGACTAGTTTCGTTGGACCAAATTGAGGGGCAAATCTTCAAGGTAATGGAACAGTACATGAAATTAAAACACAAAAATAATACAGATAAAATAAAATGTTTTTGAATCGACAAACCAAAAATTTAGTAAACACATTGAACAATATAACATAAGAAGCAGCTTAAGTTTTCGAGGAACTCTTAGACAGAACAGAAGAAGTGACCCATGAGGAAACTCTTCAGTTTCGATTTGAAAGCACGTGGATTACTGCTAAGACTTTTGAATTATTTCGGTGGGTTATTGAAAATGGATGCAGCAGAATACTGAACACCTTTCTGCACAAGAGTTAAGGGCCAGCCGCTGTGGCCGAGCGGTTCTAGGCGTTTCAGCCCGGAACCACGCTGCTGCTACGGTAGCAGGTTTGAATCCTGCTTCGGGCATGGATGTGTGTGATGTCCTTAGGTTAGTTAGGTTTAAGTAGTTCTAAGTCTAGGGGACTGATGACCTCAGAAGTTAAGTCCCATAGTGCTTAGAGCCATTTTTTAAAGAAAAATTAAGAAGGGCCTGCAAGTTAAGTATTCGGAGTATGTTGTGGAAGTAAAGAGACGTTATTCTGTTACATCTAGGTGACTACACTGCATTTCGTAATTAAGTGGCTGACGGTTCATCCTATCACCTTCAAGCTATTTCTCTATTATTCCTCTCATAAACAGATCGCAGGAGAAACGAGCTCGTAAATACTTCCCTGCGAACTCTGATTTCTGTTCTTTTGTTACGGTGCTCATTTCTCCCTATGTAGATGGGCGCCAAGAAAAATATTTTCCAATTCGCTGGAAAAACTTAGTGTTGGAAATTTCACAAGAAGATTCTACTGCAACGAAATAAGCCTTTGTTTTAATGATAGCATTCCAGTTCACGTATCATAAGCAAGGCACTCTCTCCTCTACTTTACGATAGTACAAAACGAAGTGCCTTTCTTCAAACTTTTTCGAAGTCCTCCGTCAATCCTGTCAGATGTGGTGGTGGTGGTGGTTAGTGTTTCACGTCCCGTCGACAACGAGGTCATTAGAGACGGAGCGCAAGCTCGGGTTAGGGAAGGATTGGGAAGGAAATCGGCCGTGCCCTTTCAAAGGAACCATCCCAGCATTTGCCTGAAGCGATTTAGGGAAATCACGGAAAACCTAAATCAGGATGGCAGGAGACAGGATTGAACCGTCGTCCTCGCGAATGCGAGTCCAGTGTCCTAACCACTGCGCTCGGTTAATCCTGTCAGAATCGGATCGCACGCTACACAGCAATACTCCAGAAGAAGGCGGATAGGCGTAATGGAAGCAGTCTCTTTAATAGACCTGTTGCGTTATGTAACAGTTGCATCAATAGATTACAGTTTTTGGTTTGCTTTCCCAACAACATTATCTATGTGATCGTTCCAATGTAAGTTATTCGTAATTGTAGTTCCTAAATATTTACTTGAATTTACAGCCTTTAAATCCCCGTTACACGATAAATCACGCAAATCTAGAGGATTTCATTTAGTACTCACCTGGATGACTTGATACTTCAGCTATTTAGAGTCAATAGTCAGTTTTTCTGCAATAAAACAACAAATTAGGCAGTTTTTCAGACCAGGCCAGATTCGATCTTACATTACAGTTTCTTAGGTTCACTCTCAGAGAATCGTATTCCGGATTCAGACTACATCACCATTAATGACTGGTACAGGCTCTCTTCTCCTTCAATTAATCGGTTCAATAAATTAATGGAGTTTTAAGTGATATTTTGCAGTTTTCATGGGCGACATATTGCTAAGTGTGACGGACTGATGTAAAAGATAATTTCTACAATATCTTCAAAGTTTACCGAAATGCATCACAAAATGGTTTCTCTCTACGTAAGACCAAGAACCTTCTTTTGAAATAGGCATACGTACACACAATCTAAAATAGAGTACTTATAAAATCCCTATGAAGTAAAATCTTTAGTGAGTTGCTTCGTAATCTTCCTGAATTACAGTGTTTTACAGTGAGTTCTAGCTCTTAATTTTACGTCCTTCAAGGTGGCTGTTACTGTGACATGGAGGTGTTCATTTATTATAATTTTAGTCTCTAGCGATGCTTAATAATGTGCATCAGTACCGCGGTAGAACAGTATACCTGCTGACGTCATTCGCGTTAGCCAGTAGCCGCACGACACGCCGGAATGGCCTATCTGATTGGCTCTAGATCCCTTGACCCTTACATTCGTCCTCTAGCCAGTCTTGCTTCGCCATTTCACACTTCCTGTTAACTTGATTTTTTGAACATTCGTTCCGTTTCACGTGCTTCATTCGTTGCATTTTTATATTTTCTCCTTTACTGCATTTTTATATTTTCTCCTTTCATGCATTTTTATATTTTCTCCTTTCATGCATTTTTATATTTTCTCCTTTCATGCGTTTTTGTTTTCTCCTTTCATGCATTTTTTTTATATTTTCTCCTTTCATGGATTTCTTTATATTTTCTCCTTTCATGGATTTTTTTATAGTTTCTCCTTTCATGGATTTTTTTAATAGTTTCTCCTTTCAAGGATTTTTTTATAGTTTCTCCTTTCATGGATTTTTTATAGTTTCTCCTTTCATGGATTTTTTATAGTTTCTCCTTTCATGGATTTTTTTATAGTTTCTCCTTTCATGGATTTTTTTCATAGTTTCTCCTTTCATGGATTTTTTTATAGTTTCTCCTTTCATGGATTTTTTATAGTTTCTCCTTTCATGGAGTTTTTATAGTTTCTCCTTTCATGGATTTTTATAGTTTCTCGTTTCATGGATTTTTTAAAATATTTTCGCCTTTCATGGATTTTTATATTATCTCCTTTCATGGTTTTTTTTTTATATTTTCTCCTTTCACGGATTTTTTTATAGTTTCTGCTTTCATGGATTTTTTTATAGTTTCTCCTTTCATGGATTTTTTTTATAGTTTCTCCTTTCATGGATTTTTATAGTTTCTCCTGTCATGGATTTTTCATAGTTTCTCCTTTCATGGATTTTTTTATAGTTTCTCCTTTCATGGATTTTTTTATAGTTTCTCCTTTCATGGATTTTTTATAGTTTCTCCTGTCATGGATTTTTCATAGTTTCTCCTTTCATGAATTTTTTATAGTTTCTCCTTTCATTTGATTTTTTTATAGTTTCTCCTTTCATGGAATTTTTTTTATGGTTTCTCCTTTCATCAATTAAACTGAATGTCTCTCGTGTTATCCAAGGATTTCTACTAGGAATTATCTCTTTACCTATCTGATCCTCTGCTGCCTGGACACTATTTCATCTCTCAAAGCTGCGCGTTCGTCTTCTACTGTGTTATTTTCTCTTGTTCTAGTCAATTGTTGCTTAATGCTGCCTCTGAGACTTATAGCAACCTATGGTTCTGTTAACGTACTGTAACCGCCCTGCTAAATTGTTAGGAACGTAGTCAGCCTGTGTCGCAATTTTGAAATAAGAGTTAGTACGAATATCGGGTAGTAAATGTTTCGCGTGAAGCGCCGTTCCGACATAGGCAAAGGTCAATTGTGGAAACTAAGCCACTGAATATTAAAAGTAACGTTATTAAGGACTGACTATACAAAACAAAAGGGCACGTACATTTGCGAGTGAGTGCTTCAAAATAATAATTGATACTGTAAGGGAAATGGCTCATAAGTGTAGTTACGTTGGTACATACTCAGAACGCACGATCGGGATAGAGGCACGTACATTCTAGGGTCCATCATTACCCGTGGCGTGCGTAAAAAGAATTGTGGTTAAAATTCATTTATTCGCCTGAGTAAGAAAATGATCGGACTTCGTAATTAAATGAAAAGAAAGATTGCATGTTCCGAATGTCGCGGCAAATATGACCTAAATATTGATATTGGGCACGAAGGGAAAAGGATAAACACATTCACGTACCTCTATAGTTGAGCAGCGCCGTCATGAAGATAATTGCCTGCATCTAAATTCCCCATCCAAAATTAAATTAATAATAATTACAGGAGCTGGGATCCATGGTATTGTAAATGAGAAACTCATATTGTTTCAGAAGTTGCTTTCATTATTCAGCATAATTTCACTTGACAATACCAACCACTTCGTTTATACGTCTAGTTACCAGGGCGTAAGAACAACGAATGGCAGCTGTTACTAAAACTAATAAATGAAGAGCGTAAATCTTCTTTTGTCCGCCAGTTAAATCCTTCTCAAATTAATCTTTGGTACGAGTGTTGAATTATCAATTATCTGTACATCAGTAATAAAAAATTAATTTTCTTTACGTTATTCACGTCCCATCACCTTAACTTCCTGTCTTCTTCCAATTTCTTCAGTTTTAATGGACATTTCATAACCAATAAAATGCCAGAGTGCACACCTGCCCCTGGAAAAATCTTACAATTTAATATTTGGCCCCTAGATCTGTCTTACAATTATAGAATTAACATGAAACCTTCCGATGTCTCCACGTATATGCCCTTCTTTTATGATTCTTAAGCCAAGTGTCAACGATATCAAGGTGTGTAAAATTCTTCCAGCCAGCTTCCTCTTTCATTTCTTTCTCCATATTCACCATCTATTCTTTCTTCGCTTCATCACAATTAAATCTTCGTCTTCTTTAGCTACCTGAATAATTTCTTTCATCTCATCATCCACTTCTTCAATCTCATCATCATCCCCGGAGCTAGTTGGCATGTAAACTTGTATTATGGTAGTAAGTATGGGCTTCGTGGCTATTTTGGCTACGGTAAAACGTTCACTATGATGTTTACAGTAGCTTACCTGCAATCCTATTTTCTTATTCACTTCTGTAAAACATACTTATCTAATCTGCAAACTGAAATCAAAACTGTATAATACGATTACAATGAAACATAAAGATAAGTCGTTCTAGAAAATACCTTTAAATTCATCACCTTAAAGAAAATGAACTCTAAATTTCAAATTACTGTTGAAACAATCAAGGAAACCTACTCAAAAATTAATTCTACTTATCTCGCAACTAAAAATACTAAAATTATTCTTTGCCTTTTTACAAACTGAGTACTTATTCCATGGCGTTTCCCAAGTTACATAAATGTGCCAGTCACTGAAACCCATATAATCAAAAATATTGAAAATAAGGAAGTCTGAAGATTCAGATTGGTGTTTTTAGTCCGGTTTCCTCAATACGCAGCCAAACTGGTTAAAAAACCAAAATATTTGTCCAGACTAAGGACAAAATGTTTCCAGACTTCCTGAATGAGTCATTAAATGCTCAAATGTTTTGCGGAGAATAGTCAGTTTTTCTTAACTTGTAAGATTGTGTGAACGTAGGAAACTGCATGTACTCTAGTCAAGTAACCACCTCAAATTTCCATTTTAATAATTCCAGCCCAATCGTAGATGTGAGGTGCCCTTATAAGGAAACATGCAGAATTCAGGAGGACAGTGAAGCAAAAATAAAAAAAAAGGCGTTTCAGTCCTTCCTTTACGCAGAAAATTTCAAATCGTTATTTAATCTCTCTCACGAGTAATATACAATGTCAATGATTAACTAACAGATATTAATGAAAAATTCAAAAACGTAAAAAGGAAACCTCTGTAGCAAAAACTACGTTAATTCTTCGAAAGAAACAAGTGATTTTGGGAAGAAACGGAGACTTTCTCTTCTTATGATTCACTTCTGTTTTGACATTGGTTCATGGGGGGAGGTACTAAAAGATAGGTTGCCGAAATCCTTATGTTATACATCTTTTATGGAACATAAGGTTATGATTCATATATCTACGTGTCTGCAATTATTGTAGTGAACCTTTTAGCATTACCGTATTGAATTTCTTTAATGATTTTATATTTTCCAGGTAGATGCATCACGGAATTGTGGTCACGTTATTTGAAGGTGAAACGAACGATTCTCAACAGGTCGGACCTGAATATCTATTTTTACGAAGTCCGAGCGAATATTTACTTTTTACGTGGAATGCACAGTAGTGTTTTACGGTCAACGAGCGTTCAAACAGCGATGGTCGATCGTGCTCAGTAACAACCAGGGTCTAATACACAGAAAGAATGTAACATCGACGGCTTGAAGGTTAAAAAACATAGTAATGACTCAGTATGCTAAAAGGTTCACTTATATTTGCGTAGATATGGGTAAGGTTACTAACCACATCATGGTATCGCATTTGTAAAGTGTCTTTCCCGTGGCAAACTCATAACCGTGCGCAGAATATTTTTTTATTAGTTTGAATATTTCTCTCAGTTTTACCTCCAAATAAGGAAAGAAACGTTGCGGTGAAAGCTAGTGTGCTCTCTTCCCTACTAAAGTCGAATATCGCGTTGATTAAATTTCCTTCATAGATAACTGAAACTATTTTCCATAGCCCAGCGAATTACTACAGGTAACACCTCATCCATAACTTAATATGCTGCACAGTGCCAGAAACCAAGACTCTTCATATTAAAATATACATCCGGTATCGACAATCATGACTGGAAGGCATGCCCTGAGAGTTCTCTACAAATTTGTAGATTGCGACACCTGTCTGATATCGAGATGTGATTCGTGTTGATTGCTGGTGTGGAAGGCGCTAGGGTCGATTCACTTGGTGTCTGTCCAAGCGGTGGTAACCCATAAACTCTCAGTGTTGACGTTGAGTGCCACAGTTCGGCCTTACGGCGCGAGGCTTTCGTGTGCGTGGAGAGTGTGAGTAGTACCGGAGTTTATGGTAAAATGTGAGTATTCTGGACGGAAGTTCCGTTTCTGGGTGTTCGGCCGCCTGCCGCGAATGTTTTTATTTTACCCCAGTTCGGCGACTTGCATGTAGATAATGAAATGGAGACGAGGACGACAGCTACGAATGCGGTCGTCCGTATTCCGCGAGCAGTGCCTCCTGGGTCTGTATCTCTTCGCTGTTTGCTGTCTGACTGCGCAATTCTCGGTAAGTACGGATCATTCTTTGCTGATACGTCTCACAGCGCAGCCGTTAAAGAGTTTTCCCTGTTTATCTGCGGGCAACGAAGAAGTTCATGCGTGATGTCAGTGCTTGCTGTGTTTAGCGAACTGTGGTTTACTTTAATTCCTTAGAGGATTTTCATTTTCACTTACTCTTCGGATAAAGGTGAACTATTAGTTGCTTCAGCATACTCCTAGCAGTGAAACTAGTTTGAATAAATGTTAATTCGGGATTTTTGACTGTTTGTGCAATAATTGCTTCGGGACACTTAGCTTCGTAGTTGCGCTCTGCAGTCAAATGTCACAGAATTTTCATTGCATAGAATACTTACTGGAAGGGTTAACTGCAGTTGGCAACGGTGTTGGAAGACGAGCACAAAGGGTGTCCCGTAATTACAAGTAAATAATGGTGCGTAACGCGTTGAGCCGGTCACAGCTTCTGCAAATAGCGTGGCTGCGAGAACGTTTCAGCTCATCGCGGAGTAGTGGGTACACACAGGGTAGCGTGAAGATTCCCCACCCCCGTACGCTATAAAACAGATTTCACTTCAATTAATTAACGTAATTATACAATTACCGTGCTGTGTAACTTGCCAAGCATAGACCGATAACCGCTGGCATCTTGTTAAGCTTTTTGTCGAAAAGCTCTTGCAAACACGAAGTTTCGCCGCTCATATTCATTGAAATAGTTTCATTAGAATTTATGCCACCGTGTCGTGAGTTTCCACAACTGTAGAAACTACAAAGGTAAAAAGAAAGTATCACTCTTAATAAGCAAAAGGGTTGTGATGTCTTATCTCTCATGAAGAGACAAAGATGGGAGTGTATTCCACCCACAACATAAAAGTGAAAGCGCAGTGAAATAAGTAATAGAACTCTCAGGTTCGTCTACGGACAATGTGGGCTGTATGTCCTTACGGTGTATTTTAAAGAACTGCCGTAAGAGGACGAAGTATGGGGACAAATCTTGGCATCCGTGTGCCTCCTCCACTAAGAGGACGAAGCAGCATTAACACAGTTATTAAGGGTTTCATCAACCATTCGAAGAAAGTTCGTGTAATGAGGTTTTAAGGAAATTTCCTTTCGGAGAGTTTGTGCTGTAAATGTTCAGGGATCGCCGGTCTGAGTGACCGTAGGGTTCTAGTAGGCGCTTCAGTCTGGAACCGCGCTGCTGTTACGGTCGCAGGTTCAAATCCTGCCTCGGGCATGGATTTGTGTGATGTCCGAAGGTTAGTTAGGTTTAAGTAGTTCTAAGTTCTAGGGGACTGATGACGACAGACGTTGTCCCAAAGTGCTCAGAGCCATTTGAACCATTTGTTCAGGGATCTGTTTGCACGATAAACCGTCATGTGGAAGGAGTCATTTCACATTTATATTCCAAATTTGTACTATAAACATCACCATATAATCCCACCCACCCCCCCCCCCCCCCCCTTTCCTGAAATGAAGGTATACGGATTGAGTTAGCAATTCCAACCCACCAGCTTTTACACATTGCAATCACAGAAACGCTTGTACGAAATAGTTGTTAAGGAGAAACTTTTTCAATTTATTTGTTTACCTTGCCGTCAGACATATTTTATCACTGGGTAAGTGCTCAGAAATTTGTTGCAGCGTTGTGCACCCCTTTCTGTGCTACAATCTTAATGCTGGTTAATGAACGTCATTTTTTCTTCTGGCATTGTAATTATGTACCTCATTGTTAACTCCATGAGGAATTAGTAGACTGTGTAGTAGTCAGTGCCCAGCTCCTTAAACAGATGTCTAAAAGATGATCGCGGTGAGCGGCACATACTACTCCTACACCAAGTTATTCGGAAATGAACGTGAAATTCAGGGTGAAACTATTGGCAGAAAACAAGTCAATGATACTTTTGAGAATTTTTTCACCGATTCTACCATTTATGTATACTGGGAGTTTTGTGGATGAATCTTTTTCCCATTTTAATCCATTTCCTTAACGTTTTTCGACACTTCTCGAGTTTAGGGGGGCCCACATGAAATCTGATTTTTTACGGATTATAGTCGGTTTGACTATGCTGATCACAAATGACACATCTGTCATCAATTTTGAAACATTAAAGCAACATTGTCATTTAGTCAAAATGTAACAATATAACATAACAATGTGATTGAAACAATAAAACATTCTTATGTAATCGAAATATAACAATGCGTAAAGATCATTGAAGTTAAATTGCAGCAAGCTAAATCGCATTTGGATAAAGGCGCCTGGTGTGATCGATTAAATTGTGAAATGGGTTTGATACAAAGCGTTGCCGCCATAGAAACTCGACCAAATAGTTGGACAGCATATTGCACTGAGTACCAAACATGCGCTTGTTTTTCTTTCTGCCATATGCCTTCAACACGATTAGTAGTTGTGTGAATAATTGGATCAACGAAATGCATTGAATGATTAACAGTCAAATGGTGGTTACGTATATTCTGGACTGTTAACGATCCCCACAAATCGGAAACAATAGTGGTCCCAGGCCGCACATATCGTTGTAGAATCGGCAGCAAAGTTGAAGCGTCTCTTCGAACTACAGGAACGAGGAATCTGTCTCTGGTCTGTGTCGTATCCGCCGAATACCCACTGTTGCTTAACCTTATAACCTCGATAGTATTTTCGGACAAAACAGCTTTCGTCGACCTCAACTGTATGCCCTAGACCGCCTAAAAATTGGTTCTTGCACAAAACACTCGTGCCAAATGCCTCTGCAGAACTGTTTCCAATCAACAGCCGTATCAGCAGAGATTTGCAGTTCACGCATTAAAAATTTCTGTTGATAGAATTCGAAGCTACAGAAGTAAGCCATTTTGATAATGCATTCGATAGACAGATGACTACCTGTAAAGAAAAATGTTGCCGAATTGAAATCTTCCTGCAAATGCGTCTTACAGTACGACCGTCGGCAGATTGCTTGCATTCTCCGAACATTTCAATCACACCGCCAAGGCATTGGCCATTTTCACATAATCCCACGTTTCAGCAAATCATAACCGAAAGCCCATTCAATAGCTGAACCACTATCACGGCAAACGTCTAACAAATTTGCCATACGAAATTCGGCCAAATCAGGGAAAATTCTAGTCGTTAAGAGTTAGTTCGGTGTTTCTTCTGTGCGTTTGTTCTACCACTTAACACTGTTATTTGATTTTAGTGTAAACTGAATGAGGCGATTTTATCGAAGTGCTTTGATGTGCTACGATTTAGCTCGAATGATGTTTGCAAATAACATTCGTGGTCCGGTCAAAAAATGAGATTTTCATTAAAAGTTTTTCTCTCGATATATTATAAAGTTTTTATCGGGGATGTGAACAGACATCTTAGATCAACATAGTCTAACTGATCAAAAAGTGAGATATTTTCGAAAATTCTGTCCCCCTAAAGTCGACAAGTGCCCGTTTTCTCATCACTAAACAACGTGGAAGTGAAAGCTAGAAGTGCTTTATCTGTGTTAGTGCCATTCTCTGTGTCAAAAATACGAGCAGTGTATACTTCAAAGTGAGATTAAACTGACAAACCTCGTTCCTATACGGGTTTGGTTGTCAAATTTGCCATTGTTTGAGGATTTGTTGAAGTTCGGTCGTTTTAGGGCTTAACTTCCAGCACAGGGATCGGATTTCCCTGTCACAATGACTCATTCAGCTATCGCAGAAGCGCAGAACAAGGGTGTAGGCAGCCAACTCCACGAAGTGGATGCGCGCCATGGTCTCTCTCGTTCCTCCCTTACTTCATTTGTTGGAAGCATTAAATTCACATTGACGCTCGCGACGTACTGCCTTTTTTGGCGTCTGAACTACAGGTGGGATTGGCGGTTTCGGTGAAATGTTGTCTTCGAAATTGTTACCATGTATGAAGTGCAGACTGCGATACATTGCGACCCCCTCTCCCCATCCTCCTGAAATCATGGTTATGGCTTCAGATCGATCTGTAGCACAGCTAGAGGTCTAGATCAGGTTGAAAGATGAGTTGGCAAAGGTAAGAGGTGAGTGAAGCAGTTTGCACACGCACCGGCCAAGCGACATATTGAACGCGTGTAGGCGTTTTCACCGACTGACCAACTTTCCATGTCGGGATGTTGGGCGGTTGTGCCAACCGCCTGTCAGTTTGTTTTTAGTCGGTGTTTCTGGAGAAATCTGCAGATGTTTATGGGACACATCTGAGGAGTGTCACTATAGATGAATAAAGCTGTTTTCTGAATTTTAACGAATCCAGTGATTTCGAGCAATACAGGTTGAATCGGAAATTAACATGCTTATGGTGAGAACTGTAACATGTATTAAGTAGTTGAAATGCAAGTAGTGGTGGTGACTGACTAGTGGTGTTCCGGTGTGCCCAGTCACCTCAGGTGTCATCGATAATGTCTTGACTCTGTCGAAAGGAAAATGGTACGATGTCTAATATTTAAGTCAATCCGTCGCAAGGCATGAAATTTCCAAATACACTCCCACACACGCTTTTATTTCATGACATGACCCACAGAATTTTCCAATTGAAATCCCTGCATAATTCTCTCGTCTTTCTTTGGAAGATAAACTTAGCGTCAGCTTTCGTTCTTCCACCAGGAGTTTGTCTATTAAAAAATCTGTCCGTCTCCATAGCTGAGTGGTCAGCGCGACTGCATGCCGCGCAAAGGGGCTCGGATTCGATTTTCGACTGGGCCGGTGATCTTCTCCACTCAGGGACTGGGTATTTTCTTCATTGCATCCTCATCGACACGCCCTGAAGTGGCGTCCACTTAAACTAGGCGACCGGTCTGACGGGAGACCCTGGCCACAATACATCTCATTTCACTGAAAAATCTTAAGGAAAATGTGTAAGATAATTATCCAACACAAGGGTACAATTGAAAACGGTGGTGAAGTGGCAGCGTACAAACCGACGTAACAACGGATGTCTCAACTGGAATTCAAATAAATGTAAATTATCGTTCTGGAGATAACGAGTGAGGATATAACGAGATTTTGACTTACCCAAAAACCGGAGTGCACAAGGCATAGCCACTGTTTCGTTGTAAGTGTTAAGCAGTTACAATACCGATCAAAAAGTATAGCAAACATACAGCGGCTGCAGTGCAGTGGCACGGAAAAATTGTCCTTTCTATCGTGAAACAAGCGTATACTCAAGCGCTCTCTATCCACTGCTATGCACATCAGTTGACCTTCCTCTGTGCTTGTAAAAATTGATCGATTAAACATTTTTGTGGCAAACCAGGATTTCACACATTTTTAGACGTTCCAGTAAAAAGTGAAATGCTGAGGAATACGGATTTAAACTACCAGGTTCATGTGAAAGAAGGTATTTTCATTCACGCGCTATACAAACGATTATTCACTATAGACATGATCAGCATTTAATGATGCGATAGAAAATAAAGGCTGGGATAATTTCTTACATCGAGCGATTGGGCTAAAGATTCTGGATGACCAGGCTTCTTTTTGTACTGCAGCTGTACAATTACATTTCCCTCCGTTACAAATATCATATTTTACATTTGCAAGCTAAAACTGTTGACAGAAGACGCCGTGAGCTTGAAACTGAAAACTGCATTAAGACTGGTGAAAGACTTAAAATGCGAGGAAATTATTTTGAAATGCATTGTGGAAGGTAAGAGCCTTACAAATTTAGTAGAAGCTAAAATTAATTGTAACGAAACAGAAGTGTTCAGAAATTGAGAATGCTAGTTTTAGAAATAATTGACACGTTAGTAGTATTGGTTTCCAGGACTCCCCTGAAACTATTCTACACACCTTGTAAATGAGAAACTCCGCTGGTCATAATAGGCCAAACAATTTCCATAGAGCCTCAGGACCTCCTTAAATGGATTATAAGCAATGGATTAAAAATTTGTTCTCTAAATGTGTGAAATTTACTGTCGTTGGTTCTTGCAATTCCAGCGACCATTGTCTTGCAAAAGAAGCATGGGTACGTTAAAAGCGTTATGTCCAACTTTCACAACACAAATGACACCATCAAACTTTACGATTTTGGCTGCACCGGTAGACGGGAACTGTGAAACCTTAAACAAATCGGCAGGATTTCATACCTCGTGTCATCAACGTTTACAATCAGAAAAAGGACAGGAGGGTAGAATAATTTTATAAAAAAGTGCAGGCCTAACGGTGTATTAGTATGTATTATATTTTAATGAGTGTGTAGGTGTTTAATATATTTATGCATTTATGTACTAGTTCCTTAGTTACGTGTTTCTACTAAGTCACTTGTGTGGTGTTCATGTTTTACAAGATTTAAGATTTTGCTTTTTCGCAATTCATAATTCTCAGCCTTCCCTACGATAAATGCCACTCCTCACCACTGGAATTACATTTATTTCAATGTCTTTTATTTTGCTTTGCCGGTTTGTATCTCGTCAGTCATGTATAAATCGCGTTGCAGAAAAGTGAATCATTTCCGTCGATAAATGAGGGTACAACAGCACTGTATTTGAGGTTCGGTTAACTTAGCAAGTGGCTATAAATCATTATGTAACAAGCAGCCTCTCCTCGCAGCTACAACCTACTGCGAATGTATTTTTCGCTAAAATGGTTTGATGTTCAACAGTCCTAACATGATTATGAAAAGCATAGGTTCTCATCCGTTTATGTAACGAAATAGGTGAATCTTTCCTTGCATTAGGCACTTCTTTGCCCAGATTTCACTAGACGTTTTTGGCCTTGTTACCAGGGTTGTACATAAATTACTAAGTGTTTTAGTTTGGCTTCGAAACCCCGTACATTTATTAACCACCCACCCCCACCCCTGCGGGTCCGGGGTTAGAATAGGCCTGAGGTATTCCTGCCTGTCGTAAGAGGCGACTAAAAGGAGTCCCTCCCGCTGAAGGGGGTAGTTAGCGCGTGCGTCCGGAGACGGACGGTTTCACGACCTATATTTGCGTTCATTTTGGTTTTTCACTTCTTCTGGTTTCTTCCTTCCTTCGGTTGGTTCCTTTCTTTGCTCTTCTCCATCTCACTGTCTTACTTAATCTTCTCCTTGCCTCCTTCTCCAGAAGGGCGTAGATGCCATAGCCAGATCTGTCAAGTCTTGTACCAGGTTGCGTAATGGTACCTTGTTACTAGAAACTGAGAGCGCCTTTCAGGCACAAAAACTTCTTCGGGCCACACTCCTGTACACGTTCCCTGTCCGGGTGGAGGCTCACCGCACCTTGAATTCGTCTCGTGGTGTGGTCTATACTAGATCGCTCGACGGATTGACTAACGAGGAGTTTGTCTTTCCTCGCTGAACAGGGCGTGACGGCTGTCCATAGGGTCATGAAAAAGGTCAACAATGACCTTGTACCGACCCAGACACTTTTCTTGACCTTAGATAGTGTTCAGCTGCCGTCGCGCATCAAGGCGGGCTACGAGGTTATTTCTGTTCCCCCCTATGTCCCGACACCTACGCGCTGCTACCAGTGTCAGCGTTTTAATCACACTGGCCATTCTTGTTCCAATGCGGCTACATGTGTGACTTGTGGCAGGGATGCCCATGAGGGTGACTGTCCACCTCTGTCTCCTCGTTGTGTGAACTGTCGCAGTGACCATGCAGCGTCCTCCCGCGACTGTCCCATCTACAAGGAAGAACGCTGTATCCAAGAAATTCGGGTCAAAGAGAGAGTCTCCACCTCGGCTGCTCGCAAGCTATTCGCTAGTAGGAAGCCCACGTTGCTCCCAGCGGGGAAGTACAGTACTGTCCTCGCCTCTCCTCGGACTACCAGGGAGGTGGCGACGCAGACATGCGATCTGACCTTCAGCACTATGGTCGTCCGTTCGGCCAGTGCCAAGATCGCCCGGTCGACGTCTCCTTTTCCTCCCGTCGCCCCTCCGACACAAGCACCTTCATCAGCTTTTGCCAGGACGAAGACCCAGAAGTCAGAAGCACGGGCCTTCAAGAAAGAACCGTCTCGTGCAGATCTTCTACGTGCTGCGAACCCTCAGCCATCGACCAACCCTTCCACAAAACGGCCTTCCAAGAAGGCTCATACCCCCTGTGGGTTTGGGGGTAAGAATAGGCCCACGGTATTCCAGCATGTCGTAAGAGGCTCAAACGTTTTGGCCTTGTGAGATGGTCCCCTAACGGGTTTGACCTCCATCCTTCTAAATTTTCCGAAGAGCGAGCCGATTGGGGAAGGGCGCCTTACAAGGGCGATGTGTCCATCATGCATTAACATCTCTAGCCAGGTTTGTCGTCATCGCTTAGCAGTCCCGCTCACCTACCATCTCTTGGGCGTGGATTTGTTCTTGGGTGCAGTTTATTGCAGTCTGCTATGCTGTGTCGCTTTATGCGCCAATGACGATATTGGACTGGATCACCTGAAATCCAGCACGGTAGCCAATCCGTTGTGGTGGGGCCGCCATGTACCCTGTTGGTTGTAGCCCCCTGACTACACAGGGATCGCTCTGCTAATGCCAGCGCCATTAACTCCCCACGTATGCCAAGGAGTAGATGCCTATCTCCTTGGGGCGTTGGGACTCCCGGCAATGGCCATCGTGCCAGGTGGTCATTGCTGAGGCTGGGTGGCGCCCGTGGGGAGGGCCCTTGGTCGGAGTAGGTGGCATCAGGGCGGATGACCCGCAATGAAGCGTGGTAAATCATCTCTTGCTGGCGGCCAGCCGCCAGCAGTCTCTAAGCGTTCCAGGGCTCAATACAACGCAACTACATATGACCCCAAATCGTTCCCCTCCCTGGCTACACCATGGGAGGAACGAAAGACTAAGGATGCCAGCGAAACATACTCGCCCCGCTACCTGGTGTGTACGAGAGCTGATGGTGAATCCTTTACATCCATGAAGCCTCAGTTCTTCGTCGAGCACTTAGAGGACAAGTTTGGGGAGGTGGAGGGCTTGTCCAAAATGCGCTCGGGCTCGGTTTTGATCAAATCGGCGTCTTCCGCCCAGTCCCACCGGTTACTCGATTGTAACAAGCTGGGGGATGTTCCGGTTACAATCACGCCCCATAAGAGTCTTAATATGGTCCAGGGCATAATATTCCATCGGGACCTTCTATTGCAGTCCGATGACGAGCTTCGCGCCAATTTAGAGCGGCGAGGTGTTCACTTCGTCCGGCGCGTACATCGTGGTCCAAGGGAAAAGCAGGTTGCCACCGGTGCCTTCATCTTGGCCTTCGAGGGTGATACCTTACCTGAGAAGGTCAAGGTGATGGTCTATCGTTGTGACGTCAAGAAATATATCCCTCCCCCGATGCGGTGCTTTAAGTGCTGGAAGTTCAGGCATATGTCTTCCCACTGTACTTCCAGCCTCACATGTCGAGATTGTGGACGCCCATCACATCCCAATACTCCATGTGCTCCGCCTCCCATCTGTGTAAACTGCGGAGAGCACCACTCGCCTTGCTCGCCGGACTGCAGGATCTTCCAGAAAGCGCGCAAAATCATGGAGTATAAGACCCTGGACCGCCTGACATACACTGAGGCCAGGCAGAAGTTCGAACACCTCCATCCTGTTCGAATGACTGCCTCTTACGCCGCGGCTACTACTGTTATGGCCCCATTAGCTCTCCCTCAGACTGCCACCTCTCAGAGCCGGAATGCTACACCTGCCCCCTTGATGGTGGGGGCACTTCACTCCCTGCTGCTCCTGCACTACCTGCCTCAGGAGCAGCAACCCCCAACCATCGAGGACATCAGTCCCCACTTCTAAGCTGGGGAAGCCTCAAACTTCCCCGGCTCGAATAGCATGGAAAGGGTCCCTTGGGTCCCTTCCTTCCCAGGTTTCCGCCTCTGGGAAGGGTGACGTCAGCCAATGGAAGAAAAGCAGACCAGCGGCTGGTCGCAGGGCTTCCCGCTCCTCCTCCGTCCCGGAGACTGACTCGCTGGAGCCCTGCCAGCCACTGACACCCAAGGAGCAGAGAGACAAGACGAAGAAGAAGACCTCTAAGGCCAAGGCACACGCGGTGGCATCCACCCCACTGCTCCCTACAGGCCCTGCGTCCGAGGATAAGGTGGAGATCCGGGCGTCCGCTGAGGACCTGGATCTTGCCGGACCCTCAGACACCATGGAAGCAGATTGTACTGGTCCTCCATCGGTGGCAGCAGGTGACCCAGTGGCGTGATATGCCTCCCCGGTCCCTTCACGCCTTTTTTCTGACATGGACAAAGCGATACTCCAGTGGAACTGCAGCGCTTTTTTCCACCACCTTGCTGTGCTTCGCCAACTCATCAGCAGTCACCCTTTCCTCTGCATTGCCCTACAGGAAACTTGGTTTCCGGCAATGCAGACCCCTGCCCTCCGTGGGTATTGGGGTTATTACAAGAACCGGGCAGCTTATGAGAGGGTATCTGGTGGAGTCTGCGTCTACATCCTTAACTCTGTCTACAGCGAATGTGTACCTCTTCACACACCTTTAGAGGCTGTCGCTGTAAGGATGTGGACGCCTCAGCCTATTACTGTCTGCAGTTTGTATCTTCCGCCAGATGGTGATGTCTCGCGTCATGTGTTGGCTGCATTGATAGCACAACTGCCGCCTCCTTTTGTGTTACTGGGCGACTTTAACGCCCATAACCCACTGTGGGGTAGCGCCGCGATTACTGGCCGGGGTAGAGATGTCGAGACTCTTCTCTCGCAGCTTGACCTCTGCCTCTTAAACACGGGAGAGCCGACACATTTCAGTGTAGTCCATGGCACATTTTCGGCCATTGACCTTTCTATCTGCAGCCCCGGACTTTCACCATCCATCCACTGGAGTGTCCATGACGACTTATGTGGTAGTGACCATTTCCCCATCTTTCTGTCACTACCACAACGTCACTCTTCTGAACGCCCCTCCAGATGGGCTCTGAATAAGGCTGATTGGGGCTTGTTCTCCTCTCTCGCCACTATCGCACCTCCTTCCCATGACACCATTGATGAGGTGGTTCAGTCGGTCACCACCGGCATCGTTTCTGCGGCGGCATCTGCGATTCCCTGTTCATCCGGGCCCCCTCGGCGGAGGACTGTGCCTTGGTGGGCGCCCGAGATCGCAGAGGCGATTAGAGATCGCCGGCGGGCTCTTCAACGCCATAAGCGGCACCGGGCCTTGGAGAACCTCATCGTTTTTAAACAGCTCCGTGCCCGTGCCCGTGCCCGACGCCTTATTCGCCAACGGAAGCAGGAGTGCTGGGAACGGTGTGTTTCCACCATTGGCGTCCGTACCTCTGCATCACAGGTTTGGGCTAAGATTAGGCGACTCCATGGCTATCGGCCACCTGTCTCTGTCCCTGGGCTTTCAGTGAATGGAGTGGTGTGTCCTGACTCCGACACGATTGCGGACTGGTTAGCAGCGCATTTTTCTCAGTGTTCCGCATCTACGAATTACCCACTGGCCTTCCGCTCCCAGAAAGAGCGGTTGGAAAGTTGGAGGCTTTCCTTTCACACGCGCCACGCGGAGTCGTACAATGCTCCTTTCAGCGACTGGGAATTCCAGAGTGCACTATCTGCTTGCCCTGATACGGCTCCTGGGCCAGACCACATCCACAGCCAGATGCTGAAACACCTCTCTGTGAACTGCCAGCGACGCCTCCTAGATGTTTTCAACCGCATCTGGGTTGAGGGTGTGTTCCTGTCTCAATGGCGAGAAAGCATCGTCCTCCCCGTGTTGAAACCTAGCAAGAACCCACTGGAGGTGGACAGCTACCGCCCCATAAGCCTCACCAACGTTCTTTGCAAGTTGCTAGAAAGTATGGTGAGCCGGAGGTTGAGTTGGCTCCTCGAGTCTCGAGGCCTTCTGGCTCCGTCTCAGGGTGGGTTCCGTAAAGGCCGCTCTGCCGTCGATAATCTGGTCTCCCTAGAGTCTGCCGTCCATACAGCCTTTGCACGCCGCCAACATCTGGTTGCCGTCTTCTTCGACATGCGGAAGGCGTACGATACGACTTGGCGATATCACATCCTGGCCACACTTCATGGGTGGGGTCTTAGGGGCCCGCTCCCGATTTTTATTCAGAATTTTCTGTCGTATCGTTCCTTCCGCGTGCAAGTTGCTGCGTCCCATAGTTCCTCCCAGGTGTGTGGCTTATGGTTCGGCATCGCCATCGGCATTGCAATTGCTGGATCCCATCCATCACTGCGGTATCCGACTCGCCACAGGAGCATTTCGGACAAGCCCTATTGACAGCTTACTTGTGGAGGCTGGTGTTCCTCCATTGCGGATCGGGAGCGACCGACTTCTGGCCGCTTATGCTGCCCACGTTTGTAGTTTGCCAGGGCATCCCAACTACCGTCTCCTGTTCCCACACTCGATCGTCCATCTTCCAGACAGGCGGCCCCGGTCAGGGTGTACGATCGCGGTTCGCATCCGGACTCTACTGTGTGGGATTGAGTTTTTTCCTCTCCCGCCTGTTTTCCGGGCCAATCTCCGTCTGCCCCCTTGGTGTGTGCGCCGACCATGCATTCGGCTGGACTTGGCACAGGGTCCGAAAGACTCGGTCCCTCCTCTGGCCCTCCGCCGCCGCTTTGTTTCTCTCCTTGCCGAGTTTCTCGGATCTGCCGTGGCCTATACCGTCGGTTCGATGGTCTCTGGTCGCACTGGTTACTCTCTTACTCTAGAGGATCATTGTGAGCTACGGTCGCTGGCACCCGGGAACAGAGTATACACTGCCGAGTTGGTTGCCATCTATCGCGCCCTAGAGTATATCCGCTCCTGCTCAGGTGAGTCCTTTGTCATCTGTAGTGACTCCCTGAGTGGTTTAAGAGTTCTTGACCAGTGCTTTCCTTGTTCCCGTCTGGTGATGGCCATCCACGAGTCGCTCCATGCTCTTGCCCGTTGCGGCCGCTCCGTGGTCTTTGTTTGGACCCCAGGTCATGTCGGCACCCTGGGCAATGAGCGGGTTGACACGCTGGCAAAACAGGCAGTGAGTCCACCGGCTCTGGAACTCGGCTTTATGGAGTGTGATCTCCTGTCACTTTTGCGCCAGAAAGTGCTTGGTGCCTGGGGTGATGAGTGGCGCACCCTGCCCACGCCCAACAAACTTCGGGCGGTGAAGGAGACGACCGGTGTGTGGCGCTCCTCCATGCGGGCCTCTCGGAAGGACTCTGTCGTCCTCTGCCGGCTGCGCGTTGGCAACATGTGGCTGACGCACGGCCATTTGTTGCGCCGGAAGGACCCACCGCAATGACGCTGCGGGGCAGCTCTGACGGTGGTCCACATTTTGGTGGACTGCCCGCTTTTAACAGGACTCAGGCAGACGTTTGCGCTGCCTGATACCCTCCCTGCCCTTTTATGTGATGATGTTGCTATGGCGGACCTCGTGTTGCGTTTTATTTGGGCAGGGGGTTTTTATTGTATGATTTGAGTGTTTGTCCTTTTATTTCCTGTATTGACTTGGGCCTTTGGCCTGTGGTTTTAAACTGTGGGGTTTAATGTCATTTGGTGGTTAGCTTTTCCTTATTTTCATGTTCGGCCAACCACCTTCACACTCGGTGTGATTTTAGTTCCGTTTGTCTGGTCTTTGTCTGTCTTTCTTGTATTGTGTCGTCCCTTGTCTCAGTTCTCCGTTTTTAACGACTGACAGCTTTTATTTCGTGTGATTTTATCGTGGAACAAGGGACCGATGACCTTAGCAGTCTGGTCCCTTCAATCCCACACCCAACCAAGAAGGCTCATAGGAAGCACAGTTCTCCTTCCCTACCACGGCGCATTTCTCCTCCTGCGACCCCCAGCGGTTGCCGCCCCAGGCCGTCATCCGTTTCGCCTGGCCGCACCGCTGGTAGCTGAACATCTGGCCGCTCACCAGCGGAGGAAGCTCCCCCTTCTGGACATCTTCACAACATGGCCGAGGAACCTATAGAACAAATGGACGATGACTGTCCACCTACTGTTAGCGGTGGCAGTGCTCGCTTGAAGCCGGGCCCGCAGCGGCCTTAGAGATAGCCCCTTCTTGCATCTTCTTCTTCTCACGATGGCTTATTCACTGGAATATTCGCAGCATTCGTTCCAACCGAGAGGACTTGAAATTGCTGCTCCGTTCACACCGTCCGCTTGTCGTAGCCCTCCACGAAACGAAGCTACGCCCATGCGATCAAATTGCCTTGGCACACTACACCTATGAGCGTTTTGACTTTCCCCCTGTAGCAGGTATTCCTGCTCATGGAGGGGCTACGTTGCTGGTCCGGGATGATTGCACACTGGCCTGCAGGCAGTTGCCGTCCGCATTACTCTCCCCAATTTTACATTTTCCATCTGTACTGTTTACAGTCCATCGTCGTCTGCCATTACCAGGGCAGACATGCTGCAAATTATTGCTCAGCTCCCTGCACAATTTTTGTTAACTAGACTTCAATGCTCACCATCCTCTTTGGGGCTCTCCAGCATCCTGTCCGAGGGGCTCCCTGTTAGCAGGCGTTTTCAACCAGCTCAATCTTGTCTGCCTCAATACTGGCGCCTCTACTTTCCTTTCAGACACCTCTCACACCTATTCCCATTTAGACCTCTCTGTATGTACTCCCCAACTTGCACCTCGGTTTGAGTGGTATGCGCTTTCTCATACATATTCGAGCGACCACTTCCCATGTGTTATCCATCTCCTGCATCATACCCCCTCTCCGTGCTCAACTAGTTGGAACATCTCCAAAGCAGACTGGGGGCTCTTCTCTTCGAGGGCGACCTTTCAGGATCAAATCTTAACAAGCTCCAATAGTCAGGCTGCACACCTCACGGAAGTCATTCTCACTGCTGCTGAATATTCCATCCCTCACACGACTCCTGCTCCAGCCGCGTACCGGTCCCCTGGTGGACCGCAGCATGTACAGACGCCTTAAGTGCTCGTCGACGCGCTTTACGCATTTTTAAACGCCACCCTAATTTAGAGAAGGCTTACGACACCTGTTGGAGGGCGGGCATTCTCCGCACCATGCATACATGGGGCTTTCGGTCGCCTCCCTCTTTTTATTCGTTCCTTTTTAATGGCTCGACAGTTCAGGGTACGTGTGGGTTCTGTCCTGTCAGACACCTTTCGCCAGGAAAATGGGGTGCCAAAGGGCTCCGTTTTGAGCGTCGCTCTCTTCGCCATAGCGATCAATCCAGTAATGGATTGCCTCCCAGATGATGTATCAGGCTCCCTTTTCGTGGACGATTTTACCATCTACTGCAGCGCGCAGCGTACATGTTTCCTGGAGCGCTGTCTTCAGCGTTGTCTTGACCGTCTTTACTCCTGGAGTGTCGCCAATGGCTTCCGTTTTTCTGCCGAGAAAACGGTCTGTATTAACTTCTGGCGCTACAAAGAGTTTCTCCCACTGTCCTTACGACTCGGCCCCTTTGCTCTTCCATTCGTGGAGACAACAAAATTCTTAGGTCTTAAATTTGACAGGAAACTTAGTTGGTCTCCACATGTCATATTTGGCTACCCGTTGTACCCATTCTCTATATGTCCTCCGTGTTCTCAGTGGCACGTCGTGGGGAGCGGATCGAACCGTCCTACTTTGTATACTCCTCTGCACGGCCGTCCATCTTACGCCGCCTCAACTTCATGCAACATCGGGGTTTACGGCTTGCGATCGGAGCGTTTTATACTAGTCCCGTCGAGAGTCTTCATGCTGAAGCCGGTGAATTGCCACTCACCGACCGGCGCGATATACTGCTTTGTCGTTACGCCTGTCGGCTTCTGTCAATGCCCGATCACCCATCGTATCGTTTCTTTTTTGACGACTCTCTCGACCGTCAATACGGGTTGTATTTCTCTGCCCTGCTACCCCCGGGAGTTCGCTTTCGTCGCCTCCTTCAACACCTTGATTTTTCACTCCCTGCAACCTTTAGAGTGGGCGAGAGCCACACTCCACGTTGGCTCCAGGCTCAGGTTCGCGTTCACCTTGATCTCCGCTCGCTCCCAAAGGAGGTTACACCCGATTCAGTATACCACTCCCGTTTTGTCGAACTTCGTTTGAAGTTCATTAATATGACCTTCATTTATACAGATGGCTCGAAGACCAATGACGGGGTCGGGTGTTCTTTCATTGTCTTTGCACAAAGTTTCAAATACTGGCTACATAGCCATTGTTCGGTCTTCACAGCTGAGCTCTTTGCCCTCTACCAGGCTGTTCTTTACGTCTGCCGACACACAAATTCTGCTTATGTCATCTGCTCCGATTCTCTGAGCGCCATCCAGAGCCTCAGTGATCCGAATCCGGTTCACCCTTTCGTGCATCGGATCCAGCGCTGTCTTCAGCAGCTGGTGGGCGACGGGTCTCCAATTAGCTTAATGTGGGTTCCTGTCCATGTCGGTATCCCTGGGAACGAAGCTACAGATGCCGCGGCCAAGGCTGCGGTCCTCCAGCCTCGGACGGCTCCTTGTTGTGTCCCTTCATCAGATTGTAGCACGGTCATTTGTCGGCGCATTTTATCGCTGTGGCATACCGATTGGGCTGCACTTAGGGACAACAAGCTTCGGGCCTTGAAACCTCTTCCCATAGCTTGGACGACGTCCTCACGTCCTTCTCGGCGGGAGGAGGTCGTTTTGGCCCGGCTACGAATTGGACACTGCCAGTTCAGCCATCGCCATCTGCTGACGGCAGCGCCGGGGCCGTTCTGTCCATGTGGGCAATTGCTGACGGTCGGTCATATTTTAACGTCCTGTCCGGATTTTACTACGCTGCGTCTTGATCTTGGCCTGCAATGTACTCTGGATGCCATTTTAGCGGATGACCCTGGAGCTGCTGCTCGCGTTCTTCGTTTTATCAACTTGGCACACCTGTCTAAGGACGTTTGATTATGCTGTAGTTTTTTAATCCTATGTCTGTTAATACGTCTTTTATAGTGTTGTCCCTTTTAGTTGCTGTTTTAACCTTGTGGCTCGCGGTACATTCCTAAATTAGTCAGGGCGCTAATGACCATTGTAGTTGTGCGCCCTAAAACCACAAAAAATTATTAACTATTTAAAGTGTTATGAAACCAAAAATAAGATGTATCAATTAGGGTCAATATAGCAGACATTAATTTAAAAATTTTGAATTAAATAAAATATTTGTCAATATTTTCTAGACCTACGTTCTGAACGCATTGCTTCTCTCGGCCGTTAGGGCGGGGGGTTAGGAGGAAAGGTTAGAGGCAGTGAGAAGAAACTTACTGGAATGCGTGAACGCTTAATATCGATTAACTACTACGGTAGGCTAAAATTTTATTTTACTCTTGGCAGTATGAAGGATTCACAAACGCTAGTTATACACTAGGATTAAATGAGGATGCACATTAATAAATTTCACAATGTGATATAACAATTCGGTGATAATATTATAGTTTCTAAAATTACATAGGTACGTATTATTCGATCTTCAAGGCACTTTACTTAACTGTGTTGCTAGCTGACGGGGATATATTCCACTCTCATTGGCGGGAAAAAACCCCTTCGTTGCTTTGGCAAAACTTTGACACAGAAACGTTTTTCCTTCCTTGTCTGCCATTAGATGTGCGACTTAGGCCTTGACAGCTCTACAGATCAGTAAACTGTGGCGCCATCTAACCCACATTTGCATACGAATAAGGAAATTTTTAGTGGTATTTTCTAGTCTCCAAATATCAGGTATATCCTCAGCCCACTGACATCGTTCTTACGTTGCCGTACAATTTTTTTCTAGTCATACGGCTGTACAGGTTTTGTCGGTTCAAAATTGACGCATCCCAGCTGGCGGTTTGTTATGTCTGTTTTTATCAAATTAACGTTACTGAAAATAGCTCATAGTCAGCATTTGCATGAGGTAAAGACGGTGCAGTTAAAGCAGAAAGAGCCAGCTCAGAAAAATCTTCAGTTTTCTGTAGAGGATCCCAAAACATATCAGGTTCACTAATTTCATTCAATCCTTCAGGATACTGAGCTTGTGTGTTAAACAGGAATCTCCATTGATCGTCTACTAGTTTTTTTTTGTATGATCATCTGGTATAATTATAAGCACAATAACTTCAATAAGTGGCATTAGTGTTGGGAAACGGCTCCTGAAAAGGTGAGCCCTGCTTCTGGTTTGAAAACTGGTAAATTTAACAAGACAGTCATCCACGTTGCATTGTTCTTCTTTGTGGCAGCAGATTTTTAGAAATTTTTGCTACATAAGACCCCTTGCAGGTCCGGGGTTTAGAATAGGCCCGAGATATTCCAGCCTGTCATAGGAGGTGTCAAAAGGATGTCTCACATTTTGGCCTTCATGTGATGCTGCCCTGCAGGGTTTGAACTCAATTTTTCTAAGCTTTCTGAAGAGTTAGCCAATTAGGGAAGAGGGCCTTACATGGTGCCTCAGTGTCAATCATGCACTGAGATCTTTAGCCCCCTTTATCATCACATTGATGTTCCACCTGTTCTCTCTTGGGCGAGGACTCCTTCCTGGGTGCATTTTCCACCACACACTATCCAGTGTAACTTCCTGTACTGATAACGCCCATGGACTTTTGTTCCTCATATCCAACACGGTAGCTAGTCTGTTGCGGTGGGGCCGCCATGTATCCTGTTGGTTGTAGCCCCCTGACAACGCAGCAATAGCTCTGCTCATGCCTGTGCCATTAACTGTATGTATGCCAACGAGTCCACCTGGGGCATTGGGACTCCTGGTAATATCCATCCCGCCAGTTGGCCTCTGCTGTGTCTGGGTGGCACTTGTGTGTGGAGTATCCCCTTGTCAGTGGGTGGCATCAAGGTGGATGGCACACCATGAAGTGTAGGACCTCATCCCTTGCTAGTGGTCTGCTGCCAGCAGTATTTAAGTGGGCAAAGTCAAACTTCAATGCTAATAAACATGACCCCATATCGTTCCCTTCCCTGGCCACACCATGGCAGGAATGCAAGGCTAAGGATGGCACTGAAGCTTACTTGCGCCGGTATCTCACATGTACCAGAGTTAATGGAGAATCTCTCGTCCATAAAGTCTCAGTTCTTTGTGGAGCATTTGGAGGACAAGTTAGTGGAGATTGAGGGTTGTTCAAAATGCGATTAGGGTCAGTTTTGATAAAAATAGCATCCTCTGCCTAGTCACAGGCATTACCCACTGGGAACAAGTTGGGGATATTTGTTACCATCACACCTGATAAGAGCTCAAATGTGGTCCAGGTTGTTATATTCCACAGGGACCTTCTATTGCAGTCTGATGACGAGCTGTGTGCCAATTTAGAGTGGCGAGGTGTTCATTTCCTCCGGCGCATCCATCGGGGTCAAAGGGATTACCAGGTGGCCACCGGTGCCTTCATCTTTGCTCTTGAGGGTGTCCCATTACCCAAGGAGATCAAGGTGATGGTCTACCACTGTGACACCAAACCATATATCCGTCATCGATTGTGATGCTTTAGGTCCTGGAAGTTCAACCATGTCTTCCCACTGTACTTCCAGCCCACCTGTCGAGGTTGTGGACATCCACCCATCCATGCATCCATTCCAATACTCCATGTGCTATGCATCCCATCTGTGTCAACTGTGAAGAGCATTATTCACCTTGCACGCCAGATTGCAGGATTTTACAGAGAAACAGGAAAATCGTGGAATATGACCCTGGACTGACTTGCCTACATGGAGGCCAAGAGGAATTTTGAGTGCCTAGATCCTGTGGCTATGACCACGTCATATGTTGATGCTACAATAACACTTGTCGCCCTATCAGTTCTTCGAACTCCTGTCGCCTCTCAGAACCAAGAGACTACACCTGTCCTGAAGATGGGAGCACTTCCCTCCCTGTACTACCTACTTCAGGAGCAACACCCCCTCCCCCAACCATATGGGATTTCAGTCCCCACTTCTGAGCCAAGGCCTCTTTGGCTCCTCTTGCTAGGATGGAGCCATTTAGGCCACTCTCCTCCGAGGTCTCTGCTAGTGGGAAAGATGACACCTGCCAATGGCTGAAGAGCCCAAAAGCAGCTGGTCGTAGGGCTTTATGCTCATCCAAAGACTTAAGCCTATGAAGTCCTCCAGCCAGGGAAACCCAGGGAACAGCGAGACAAATCCAAAAAGAAAACCCCTAAGACCAAGGAAATTGTGGTGGCACCCACAACACTGCTACCTACAAGCTCTGTGTCTGTGGGTGGAGCGACGAATTTGGCGCCTGCTGAGGACACAGATCTCCTCAGACCCTCACACAATGGATACAGACTACTCAGGCAATAAATCGGTGGCAGTAGGTGACACTGAGGTGTAAACTACCTCACTGAATGTTTCATGCCTTCCCAGTCTCACGGTCACGTCATCTTCCAGTGTTTTTTCCATCGCCTGGCTGAGCTAAAGTAACTGTTAAGCTTTACACCTGCTATCAACATTGCCCTCCAGGAAACCTGGTTTCCAGCAATGTGGGCCCCTGCCCTATGAAGGGCAAGGGATATGACAGGAACCGTAGCGTCTATAACAGTGTCAGGTGGTGTTCATGTTCGTCCTAAACTCTGTAGTGAACCTGTGTCCTTCCTAACCCCTCTTGAAGCTGTGGCTATCAGAATAAGAACGACACAGGAAATAGCTGTGTGCAATGTATATCTTCCTCCAGATACTGCAGTACCCCTGTTTGTATTAGGTGCACTGATTGATCAACTCCCTAAACCTTTCCTACTTCTGGGAGATTTGAACGCCCATAACCCCTTGAGGTGGCAGTGTGCTTACTGGCAGAGCCAGATACCGAAACATTACTGTCTCAGTTCGACCTCTACCTCTGAAACACTGGGGCCGCCGCACATTTCAATGTGGCTTGAGGTAGTTACTCGGCCATTGATTTATCAATTTGCAGCCCAGGACCTCTCCCATCTATCCACTGGTGATCACTTAACGACAGAGTGAGGTGGCGCAGTGGCTAGCACACTGGACTCGCATTCGGGAGGACGACGGTTCAATCCCGCATCCGGCCATCCTGACTTAGGTTTTCAGTGATTTCCCTAAATCGCTCCTGGCAAATGCCAGGATGATTTCTTTGAAAGGGCACGGCCGACTTCTTTCACTGTCCTTCCCTAATCCGATGATGAGAGCATATGACGACCTGTGTGGCAGTGACCACATCCCTATCTTCCTGTCACTGCCCCAGCATCAGACATACAGACGTGTGCCCAGATGGGCTTCAAAGAAGGCAGACTGGAAAACTTAAACCTCTGCTGTTACTGTTGGCTCTCCACCACTCGGTAACATCGATATGATGGTTGAGCAGATGACTAAAATGGTTTCTTCGCAGAAAACGTGGACCCTCGCTCTTCAGGGTGCCAGAGGTGTAAGGTAGTCTCTTGGTGGTCGCCAGGAGTCGCTGAAGCAGTTAAGGGGCATCAGTGAGCTCTAAAGTTGCATGAGCAGCACCCTTCCCTGGAGCAGCTCATAGCCTTTACAACAGCTCTGTGCCTTCGTTTGGCAACTTACCAAATGATGGAAGCAGGAGTGTTGGGAGAGAAGTCTCGACCAAAGGGTGCCATGTCATCTTCCCAAGTCTTGGCAAAGATCAGACGTCCTTTTGGGTACCAGGCCCCAACAGAATTCAGTGTTAGCATAAATGGCGTATTATTTACCAGCGCAAAGGTGACTGCCGAGCATTTTGCTCAAGCCTCTGTGTCGGAGAATTACGCCCTAGCTTTTTGCACTCTCAAACGGCGGTTGGAAGAGAACGTCCTCTTTCACTACATGCCCCAGAGAATCCTATAACGTCCCATTTACAGAGTGGAAGCTCCTCAGTGCTCTAGCGCATTGCCCTGACACAGCTCCTTGGCTGGATCAGATCCATGGTCAGATGATAAAACATCTCTCATCTGACAACAAGCGACTTCTCCTCGTTATCTTCAACTGAATCTGGTGCGATGGCATCTTTCCATCGCAATGGCGGAAGAGCATCATTCCAGTGCTCAAACCCCAGTAAAAACCCGCTTGATGTGGATAGCTATCGGCCCAGTAGCGTCACAAACGTTCATTGTAAGCTGCTGGAATGTGTGGTATGTCGGTGGTTGGGTTGGGTCCTGGAGTCATGTGGCTTGCTGGCTCCAAGTCAGGGTGGCTTCCGACAGAGTCGCTCTACCACTGATGGTCTTGTCCATCGAGTCTGCCGTCCAAACAAAAACGACGGCAACCAGGTGTTGCCGTTTGAAAAAGGCTGACTTACGTACAGCATACGACACAACCTGGCGATATCATACGCTCAGCACATTGTATGAGTGGGGTCTCCGGGGCCCACACCCCGTTTTTTGTCCAAAACTGCCTGTCGCTCCGTACTTTCCATGTCCAAGTTGGTGCCTCTCATAGTTCCACCCATACCCAGGAGAATAGTCCCACAGGATTCTGTATTGAGTGTCTCTCTCTTCTTAGCGACTATTAATAGTCCAGCAGCTACTGTTCGGCTCACCTCTGTATGCATAAGACTTCTGTATTTCGTACTGCTTCTCTACTACTGTTGTGAATGGCTCCTTGAAGGCGCCGCTCAGCAACATGGCCCACTCATGGGCTCTAGCATGCGGTTTCCAGTTAAAGGGTAAACGTCGGGTGTGGTCACAGCATTCAAAGAACGGTAATCAACACAGAAACGGAACTGTTCTCCAGAAATTGATTTCTTCTTTACAATTACAACAGGCGAACACCACGGTGGGTCTGAAGGATCTGTTTTATAATTCCGGCTTCTAATTGTTCTTCGCCGATGTCTTCTACCAACTCTTTGACTGACTGGTATTCGGTACGGTTTCTGAGAGATTCAGGCTGCATTCCCAGTATGAATACGATGCTGAATCGAGTGACCGGTCAGTTTGCACGTTCTCGGAATAAATCTGCATACTCCAAAAAAACAGTTGCTGAAATCTTCTGTTCATCAGCTGTCAAATGTATCTTCTTCCAAATCTTGCACTAAAGTTCAATATTAACTTCTCCTCGTTGCAATTTTGGAGTACTGTTACAAAAAATGTGTTCATAACTGCAACGTTTACCTCACTGGAATCTGTATTCCATCACTTTTACTTACGCTCCACTCTTCAGCAACTTTCGTTCCTCCTGGCAAAAAACATCCTCATTGCTCATATTCGTTATTGTAACCAGGACTTTTACAGCATTCTCTCACCTACACTTCTAGCAACATGACAATGTATTCTATCCAGTAACTCACTCTTCTCGGATCGGTCAATAAATAAGTTAGTTCCTTGCATCGGGGTGACTGAACTTCCACGTCTATTGTCTTTCTGCTCCATTGGGAATTTGCTGAGGCTGATCAATCTGAACATGGACCCGGACTGTGAACCGATGAATCGTTTGGGTGGTCCATTCCCATGACGTCAGTATTGCTGCTCCTTTGAGTACGATCTGAAGAGCGATTTTCTGGGTTGTTGTTGCTACGGCCTAGTCTGATCTTTCTTTCTGCGAGAAATATCTGCCTCGCTAGCGGATACGAAATCGAAGCAAAGTTCACCGTCATAGCGCGTTTCGTTATTTGAAACTACTTGCACCCTTCATGGGTATTTATCTTTATTTTCACCTTCACCTTAATCTTGGCCTTGGCCAAGAATTAATCCTACGTGAGCTTCTCCATAGTTACGTAGCTTTACTCCGTTTAACCATCGCAGTTTCAATTTATCCCGTTTATCTATGCCACACCACATAGTCTGTGGTCCCGTGTCAATAAGTAGTTCGTGGTAGGTGCTGTATATCGTGGGAAAAACATCGAAGTCATTTTCGGCCTGATTTTCACTGGAACTAACGGGAATCACAGTCTCTGGCAAGGGGCGGACGGAGTGGTGGCCCGTATATCCCCGTACTCGTTTAAATATCTCGCAGATTGTCTGTTCTTCGCATTACCTTTACTCTTGTTGCGACAATCTCTCGAAACCTGCCCTGCATCCCGCAATGATAGCAGATTCGATTCTCTTTGCAATCATTACGCTTGTGACCCAGCTTATTGCATCTTTTGCGTTGTACTGCTGTGTTGAAGACTGCATTCTTGTTTCTGCATCTCATTCGGTCGTCTTAGTGCTTCAACGAAATAAACAGCTGATTCTACAACTACCCGAAACGTTTTACATCGTTCCAATCGAATAGCTTTGCTTACCCATGAATGAAGGTGTCAGTCTCTGGTCAGCTTTGAACAACAGAATGCGATTTCCGTCTTTTTCTAACTAGTACGTTAGAGCGTTGCTGTTTAGAATTCTGTCGGCAAACTGCTAGGTAGATTCGTCTCGTCGCATTCGCAGACTGCAAAGCTGCTCTCAGTAAAAACTGATGGCGCTTTTACGTTTAAATCTCTGAACAACAGTCGTTCTAAACTCATTGTAATCTTCTGTTTTCACGCAAGTAGGCTCTGTGCTAATGAAATCTTGTGCTGCTCTTTGAATTCTTAATTTGGCAACCACTAGCTTACCGGAATCTGTCGATGCTAACAGGGCGGCACCTTCTAGTTTCCGAAAAAAAAAAACCTCCTTCACATCTTCGGGTTTCCCGCTAGACACTGATGCCGATGGCAATAATAAATTCATTGTAGTTGTACCTGTACTGCAGGAACTACCATTTGCCAAGTCTCTCGGAATGTTAGCCTCACTTCTTTCTGCTTTTAACTGCCGAATCTTCTCTTGCAGTTCATAATGTCTTTGTAGATCGACAACGTTACTCTCGATTGCGAAATTTCGTCTAATTTAACGCCAATGAGTCGCTCAAATGTAGAATAAAAATCGATCACTGCCTTTCGTATTCTAGCCAAACTGGAGTAGACCAACCTGAGTTCCAGCGTTGATTGTCCCCACGTAGTTGAAATATGTTCATGTTGTTCCTGCTCCTCGAAGTTCACGTTGTGCTGCATATCTTCAGGACTGTAGATTTTCCATCATTATCCCCATGCAGCCACTTAGATAAGGGAGGTAGTTTGTGTTATTGCCCAAGATGATGATTAGACGAAATAGTTGTAAGGATTTGTAAGCGGTGGGTCCTTGATGTACGGCAATATGCGAACACCGAGAAGGAAGTTTAAACAGTTCTATTAGTGAAGGCGGATTATAAAACACGCACGCTACGCGTACCCATCTTCACTGTGTCAGACATCCTAACAGTGGCTAATGCGGTCATATCGAAAGGCTCCATGGTGAGCTACGAAAAGACATACTCGCGCCTGAGGCCGCGCTAGTTAATACCACGCGCTGTGGACAGACAACGGCCGGTGGCGTACTTTGCGTCGCACTGCGGCCGGATGTGCGTCTACTGACCAAGCAAACTGTCAGCATTAGACAGGTCAGCTGACGAGCACATGTTACGTACCGTACGGCTGCGCACAATCCGTAGACCCTTACACGATTGACTATGACAAGAAAGTTAAGATTTCAACAGGCTGAATTTTAATCGTCGTTCATAGTATTGCCCACAAAACACTCGACTCAAAATAACTGGTTAAAGGCTCGGTAGTCCGCGCAGAATACAGTGGCCGGTAGATCGCAGATGGCAGGGCACGTGTGAGGAGAGCAGTAGTGGTGGAGGTTAAGGGCAGGCGCTGCAGGGGAAGTGCCGTTCTGATCTGAAGCCTACGCTTACATTTCTGTAAATACGAAGTGTGGCCCCTCCACACGCACACTCGTTAGGTACCCTTTCAACAAGATCTGTCACCTGCTTTGGTTCGTACGTAAAAATAACTTCGCCGAAAATGCAGCCTGACATGTTGACCATATGTAACGTTCAGAGAAAGCCATGAGTGGCGAATATTAAGTAAAACCATAACATTTAACTAGTTTCGATGTTGAAATTAGCTTCGTTCAACAGAAATGACTGCGAGGAGATTCTGAAACAGTGGCTTTGTAAGTTAATGAAGTTACGAACTGAGGAAAAGCAAGGTCAGTAGCTATGGAAAAGCACACCCTCACTACAAAACATGTAACATCTTCACTTAAGTTGCACAAAATAGATAGCATTTATCGTTTCACCAGCCATCGATTGCCCTAAAAAATTACTTTCTTTCATCAAAAAGTCTGTAGTTAGTGGAACAATATGCCAATGTTTCGCATGATAATCGTAAGGCAAAAATCCTCTGTGTATCATTTGCCAAAATCTCGTTTAGATATCTCAAACCGTTTATAAAATATGGGGAATGTTGTGGATATTTCTCTCTGGTTTTATCGCTGGCGTGGCTCGAGTGACCTGCATCAGATAAATTTCCTCGATTTTGGTGACAGACGTCAGCTCAAGTCTCAAGAAAAGTTGACTGCGTTAGGTAAGTTCCATGTGCAGTAACATTACGTAACACAAAATTATAGCGAGCTATAGTTTTCATTGCAAACTGTTCGAATTTCGCGCAGTGTCTTAATTCCACGTAAATATGACAATAACTGCGACCATTAATGGAATATTAGCACATTCAGAGAGATAAAAGTAAAGAAAAATTTTTTGCCAAATGGTTTTTCGTAAAGTCGTTTGAGAAAGATCGAAGGGCGAGTGTCTGGATTCCGTCATTGCAGCGTGTTGCTGACCAGTCGAAAACGGGCGACAACATTGGTCTACCTCTCTGAACAAATGAGGTAACACGCCCAGTGCTTTGGACAAAAGAAATCTCTGCTTATGGGTTTCATTCAGTTTTTCATTCATTCAGTTTTTCATTCATTCAGTTTTTCATTCATTCAGTTTTTCATTCATTCAGTTTTTCATTCATTCAGTTTTTCATTCATTCAGTTTTTCATTCATTCAGTTTTTCATTCATTCAGTTTTTCATTCATTCAGTTTTTCATTCATTCAGTTTTTCATTCATTCAGTTTTTCATTCATTCAGTTTTTCATTCATTCAGTTTTTCATTCATTCAGTTTTTCATTCATTCAGTTTTTCATTCATTCAGTTTTTCATTCATTCAGTTTTTCATTCATTCAGTTTTTCATTCATTCAGTTTTTCATTCATTCAGTTTTTCATTCATTCAGTTTTTCATTCATTCAGTTTTTCATTCATTCAGTTTTTCATTCATTCAGTTTTTCATTCATCATTCATTTATCATTCATTTATCATTCAGTATCATTCAGTTTCATTCATTCAGTTTTTCATTCATTCATTCATCATTCATTTATCATTCAGTATCATTCAGTTTCATTCATTCAGTTTCATTCATTCATTCATTCATTCATTCATTCATTCAGTTTCATTCATTCATTCATTCATTCATTCATTCATTCAGTTTCATTCATTCAGTTTCATTCATTCATTCATTCATTTTTGTATCCAATTCAACTCTTGTATTTAGTTCAACTCAGCGTTAGCTATGCTCCACAGAATACGCTGTTCGGATATCAACTCCATAAGTTGCTCAACATCTGAGATAGAGCAGTGGTCAGCCGACATTTCTTATGACTTTTTCAATAATTAGATAAGAAGAATTAACTATCCTGTTCCTGCCTGTGCGCGCGAAACAAATACTTCATCCGTTGCCTAGTAATTCGTTTCTGTTAGATTTCGCCCACTCTTCCAGCCAAGAAAATCGCTTAGGCAGATTTAGAGATCGGCAGGACTTTTCAGAGATCGGATCACAACTGGTCAACCTCTGGGAAGTACACTTTCTTTTACATGACTCACCACTCTCACAAAATAAGTGAAAGGAAGTCACATCGTCTTTTTAATTCAGGTCACTAACTCTGAATTTTTATCTAGTTTGATTCTTGTTCTAAAGAACTTATAAAGAGGTGTAATAATTGTTGCTGTCTATTAATGGTGAGATATTAGTTATAAACATCGTCTGCTGTAAAAGTTACAAATGTTGCAAGATAATACTAAATGTTTATCAAGTGATCCTTCTTTTATCTTGATACTTCAATTGCAAAAATATAGTATGAAAATTACAACTGTAATTAGTGTCTGCTTTCATTTAGTCTGTATTACCATATGTGTATTCAAAAAGGATTTTATAAATAAAATCTGACCCTCTTCAGTCGATGTCTCTCCTCAGTGGATATTTGTCGTGCTTTTAAAAATATTCGTTAACAGGGCACTGATGTTGCTCTGATGCATAACGCTTTTGGAACAAATTGATACAGCGTCGGCCACAGTAATTTTCTTGTTTCTCACCAGTTCACGGGATCGCAGTTTCTAGGCAAATATCGCTCCTCTAAATATTTATCCGAGTCAACAATTGCCGCATTTTGCACGTGGTGCCTTTCTTGGTTTCACCAAACTCCTTCCAGGTTGTTCTGGCATTACAGTGGTAAATGGTTCAGAAATGAGCTGTGTTCTTGTTGAACAACCAACGCTTACTTCTCTGTAATTGCCTTCATGCTGAAAATCCTTGTTTGAATCGGAGGTCCAGTAACGTAACGTTGCCTGACCAATTTGTTCCCGGAGATAACGCCAAAGCACTCAGATAACCCTTTAAGGAAATTATAAACCAGTGACTTGTTCTTGAGGACATTCTTTCTGTCCTTCAGATTTCAATTGTCGTTCCATTAATCTTGGCAAGATTCTCGTTTTTGAATGTGACAGTTTTGAAGACATCGCTTTGGTCACCTCACTGAAACTTTCAAAGTCAGTAAAGCCTGTTGCATCATCTCCCAGGATGTACCTTGTAAGTTTAAGATGATGGATTTTTGACAGTAAACAGCGAGGCAAGAAACTGAATCGCAAATTGTCAATTTCCGTTTTTTTTTTTTTTTTTTTTTTTTTCACTGAATAGACATTTGAGTGTAGCGTATCGTTCGGTGTTGAAATGAAACAAGTCGTACTTCTACAAATGGTAGAAAACGTAGTGCATTTTACACTGTTTGTTGGTGAAACCAAATAAGTCACTGACTTACTTCGTTTCAACATATGGTGCTTGTTCCTGCGAACAGCCTGTTTTCCTTCAATAGTTTACATCCAGTTCCTTTGTTGTGGCTCTAATAGTCACTGTTAATGCTAATTGCGCGGCAGTTGGTGGTACTACTATGGCTCCAAAAGAACAATAGTACTGCAGATTATCGCGGAAATAAGGGAAAGGAAATCTCTGTAATTTCGAGAAGGTAGTGCTTTTGTACGAGCTATGTTCGATGGAAAGCAATTAGAGAATATTGCAGGTAAATATCAATCTTCCTTGCAACAACCGTAGGAAACTATAGTTGTAAATATCAATATTACCAGAAATATCACTCCTGTATTATTAATTTCCTTCCAGCTGCAGAATTCAATTTAATGGCTCAATTGACGTAATTCAACGTAATATTTTGGCGAAATTTCTTGATCTTCCTCTTTCACAATCTGAGGAGTAATTTTTGTAAAAACTGACATAACTCTGAATATCTATCAGTTGTTTACAATCAACAGAGATGTAAATTAGTATAATGTAACTGCCTAGCCAGCGTTTCATGCACCGGATCTGCGGACGGCCATGTTCGCTCGTTGTAATGACAGCAGCTTGCAGTGTCGCCTGGTCCAAAACACTGTCATTTGCTGTAAGACAACAGCACATTCTGCGTAATGGTACTTTTTAGTACTGTACTGTTACTTAGAGTATATTTATGATAAAAATAAAAATGTAAATCATTTCACATACATAACAAACATCAAACACGCATGATAAAGTGGCAGGGGGGATGTCAAGGAGTGGTAATCTCAAGGAAGTGGAGGAAACCAAGGAGAGATTCAGATGACAGATATCGTGCAGTAGAGTGTTTCTTTACAATTGTGATTCTAAGATGATATACACATTCGAATTGCCCACAAGATGCACCAGGCACCCATTTAATCTGAAGTTTAGTTGTCATTATGGTTGGAATGAAATATGGGCTACCAGATCCATTTGGAAGACACACTGCTGTCAGGTCTGCCTGGTGAATGGAGAGAAAAGTTGTTTGCAAACTGTATGGATGCCTCACAGTTCAGTGCTGAAAGACGTATAAGGGGAACAGTGTTAAGGGAGAGAGGACTGGAGCTTATCAACAATTCTATTGTCTGTACTTTGAACAAAGAAGTTGAAAAAGATAAAAGGAAAACCTCGTCTGTGAATTTTAATATGGCAAATACCTTGGAAGAGCAGTTACACAGTGGATAGTGTCTTTGAGAGATCATAAGATGAGCAAAAAGTGTAATGGAATGTAATATAATTAAATGAAGTGACTATGAGAGAATTACACATAAGGCAATATATTGTATAATAGGATGCCATATAAATGTGGTATTCTCCCTTGATCATATTTTAGACAGCTGAAAAAGATTTTAGACATTCAACCTAAAAATTTACAGTAAAAGTTTTCTCTTATCAAATTTGTTGTACATGATCCAGAAGAGTTCATGAGAAATACTGATGTTTTAGCAGTCTCCTGACTGGTTTTATTTGGCCCACTGTGAACTCCTCTATCTCAACTACTTCACCTCATAGTATAACACACCCAGTTATTTTCTGGACACATTCCAATTTCTGCCATCTCCTGAAATTATTAACTTTGTAGCTCCCTAAAGTATGGTGGAAGTTACTTGCTGGCCTCTTAACACATGCCCTTCCATTTTGTCCCTTCTTGTCACTTTTCCTGTGGTGACTCTTCATTTCTTTCCACAGCAGTCCACTGAATTTTCATAATGCCTCTGTAGAACCAGAAGCAAAAACTTAAATTTTCTTTTCTGGTTTATCACAATATGTAATTGACTTTAGTATATTTCTGTGTTCCAAAAGTAAAATTCCCCTCCCCACCTGCTTCACCCCCTCCTCCACTAGGGGTTTTAGGACTTCAAACATTACTTTGTGTGCCTCCAGCATTATTTGATTGCAGCTCCCCAATAATTTGTTCAACTCCTAATTTTAATTGTGTTACCTATGTGTTCACTCTTCTGTCATGTCATCACAGATCCTACCCCACATAGAAGCCTTAATGAACTCTTACCACATGCCAGCTTATTCCTCTGAGTTCAACAGTGGAATTACTTTTGCATCATTTCACTTTGCCTTCTCTGCTTTCCTGTTTCATACAGAAGTGACTTACATTGATGTATTTCTGTGTTATATTGCACATTTTTGTAGTTCCTTACTTTATGAATCAATATCAGTATTTATTCTGCAACAAGAGTTATTTTACAGTTACCTTGTGCATTCATCTAACTTATGTCACTGCCGTTTTCAGATAACTCCCTCCCTCTTCAACTGATCTGTGTGATGCAGTATTCATTACCACACTATTTATTGCTTCAGGTAACTTAAAACACACACCATTCTTCTCAGTACCCCACTTACTTCAACACTAACAGTTATGGACTATTCTCTTACACCTCGGTCTGCTCTTCATTACTAACTTGTTGTATGAATCTATATCTGTTCCTAAGTATACCCTACAATCCAATGTCAGATTTTACAAAATGTCTCAAAATGATGTAATCCAGTTAGAATCTCCTCATGTCCCTCAGACTTTTTCCAAATATACCTCTTCCTCTAGTAATTTTAAAAGAGCATATTCATAATTAACAGGCTTATAGAATGATTGAATTTTTTTACTCATCACTTCTATTATCAAGCTCATTCTCTTAAACTCTGCCATGTATTACATTACCTGTTACAGCATTCCAGTCACTCATGATTATTCGATTTGCATCTTCATTACATACACATTTTGTCATAAACTTTTACTCCATCAGATTGTGACATTGACAGATATACCTGAAACATAACCATTAGCTTTTTGGTGTAAATTTTGATGAGAATGTTATTACTGAACTGTCCACTGTACTGACCCACACACACTCCTAAAATCTTTGTAAACAGTTAGCAGTGTGCACTGTGCAAGTCAGATGCAGCTAGAATGTAAACAATGGAGGTTGGTGCTTGTGGATGCATACAGCCTCTCATCCATGCACACTGCTTTCCAGCTGACATCTTTTAAGTATAGGATGAGGCACCTCTAGCTCAGTCATGTTTACCTTGACTTGTGTGTTACCTCATTGTTACTGTGCATGTCTCTGTATGTGGTATAAGTTCTGTTTTAGATTAAGTTTATGTCCATCATTATATTGTGTTCTCTTCCAGGATTAGAACATTCAGTGACACGCTCTACCCTACATGTCTGCTCATGAGAGATCCATCTTACCAGAAATGATATTCTTCCTATATCATTTCACGGACTGCAACTACTTACAGAGTGAACATTAAAATTTCCTGTTCAGATTTTCTACCATCCTTACCATATTGAATTTCTACAGTTTTGTGAGTAAGGCATGGAATGTCAGTAGTCACTGTATATTCATGTCTTGCAAGTTCATTTTATCCGGGGGATCTCCAATGTAGAGATATCTTGAATGAAGAAATGTATCCCGTTCTTGAATCACACTGCATCCAACTGAGTATGCCTTATTTGGTAATTTTCGATGGATTGTAAAATTTAACTGTCCATGCCATGGTTTTATTTCTTTAAACTTTTTGAAAAAATAATCAGTTGTCAATTGCACTTCAAAAAGCTGGTTGGCATTATCTGGTTTGTCAGAAAAAATGTAAAAATGATAATATTTGTCTGAATTGGTTGCAGACATTGTTTTGCGAAATATGTGTCCATCAATGGATTTGTTGATCAGTAATCATAGATCCTTGTGTTTCCAAAATTACCATAAGGATAGCAAACCCAAACCATTTTATAAGTTCAGATCCAACAATGTTGACAAATGTGGCATTTTTAATCAAGTTTCCTTCTATTGCAGTTTTGACTGTAACACTCATTGGTTTCATTGCTAATATACTCAAACAGATCTTCCCCAATATACAATTCTGAGATATCCATGACGCTCTCTGTATCTTTGGGAAATATGTGTGGACCTGGAGATCCTTCTAATTTATTATTAGTCCTCAGTAAATCATAGTCTGTCTTGGTCTGATTCATCTGAGAGTTGGTATCTGATAAAGCTGTTTTCACATGTAGCCTTTCCTCTGATAGGTTGGGATAATCCTGTGACAGACCTAGAAACATGGTTTTGATGGATTGAACAGGCTATGCACCTCGTTCTTTCATGGAGATAGTACCCCTATGGAGAGGTGATGGGTGATAGGAGTGTCAACGGGCTGATTAGAACCCTTTGCAGGTTGTGCGGTTATGGACGACTACTTCCGGAGGGGTGGGAAGGATATGTTATGATGTCTCTTATTTCAGGTTACATGCTGGTATGTCAACTATTTCAACACTGTGCCTGACCAGCTCACCTCACAAACACAATGACTGTTATATAAGGCATAACATAAGTGTTCACCTGTGGCAGGCTCAATTGTGATCTACTTCTTATTCCGTGTGTTTTGGAAGACAGTATATGATTACTGTGCTACAGTGCCCTCCTCCTTGACAAGACCTGGCCTCTTGGATCATCATAGTTAGGACATCATTACACTAAAATGACTGATCCTGTTGGCTGCCACAAATGGCTCCAGTCAGCTTTTTGAGGATTACTTTCGCCACCATGTTCCCTTAAACACTACTCATAGGATCATTCCATGCCAAGTGGTCTGGAGGCTCCCACATGACCCTCATGGATTTTGATGGAATTTTGTATGAACATTCACACATGTTCTCAATGAACACTGGCAAAGTTTGTTTCAGAAATTCAATACTTTTGGAGATGGTCACTTGTTTAAGACCACAGCACAGCTTTCTATAGTGCGTCCTTGAATTTTCAGCAACTTTGAGATATCTCTGTATATATTTGCATGAAAGAAACAAAACTTGGCCATCTTACACAACTTTTAGAGCTCTTTAAAGTAACATATTAAGAAAAGGATTTATGAGCAATTTTCATATAGGTAATTTGAAGCAAATTTGGACGAATAAATAGCTGTTTAAAAAAAATGCGAACTTTAGTTTTTTATATCTCCAAAAGCAATTGTGGGATGTACATGAAACTTTGCATACCATAACTCACCAACACAAGGTCTTAGAATATAAAATTTCATTCTCCTATTGCTTTTCATTATTTCACAAATCTGGGGTGAAGTTGGCGTTTTTTCAAAAAGTGCTAAATATGGGTATTTTTAGTCAAATTTTTCAAAAAGTGTTTTCTCCAAACTCTACTAAACTATGGTAATTAGAAAGAGCATATTCTAAACTATATATAAAAGTGGATTTGGTTTTGCAATGCAAGTATATAAGGCCCTAAAAAGTAGCATCATCAAAGAGGTGCACTGGAAGTTTGAACACACTTTTCTGGCCCTCAAATTATACCAGAAATCTTTTACTTTGCCTTAGTCATTTTTATTAATGACTGGGATAAGTGAAATGGATGTGTGGGACCTAGCTTAAGTCCAAATAGAGAATAAAAATAGAAACTATGTTATTTCTTATTTCCCACCGCCTCTCTCTCTCTCTCTCTCTCTCTCTCTCTCTCTCTCTCTCTCTCTCTCTCTCTCTCTCTCCTCATGCTGTCCTCAAAGGACAGTAACAACTACACATTATCAATTCCTTATCCAATTTTCTGCTTCAGTTAAGATTCACCATTTCTTCAGCAGTTTTGTGTAATATACTTCAAATTCAGCTAGTGCAGTAAGAGCATATCCTTCTGCAAACATGGGTTTTTTTGCTGTAGCACTCACTTAAGGCCTTCCTTATTCTACCAATTGTTTTATTACTTCTACTATATCGTTCAGTCACCCTCATCAGCTGTCCCACTATTTCCACACATCATCCTAACACAGTGATCCCACCTCTACTTCTGGTATGTGGTATATTCCCCAAAGCCTAAGTCACCTCATCCCCCAAATCCTCCCATGTTTCCTCGTACGCACCCTGGAAACTCCTTCAAACTTTCTGTGATGACATACCATCAGTTCAAAATTACTGAGGGCTTCTTCTAACCATGTTACCTCATTCTATGTCTACCATTCATTAAATAACACCTGTATCACCCATTGATAAACACATTTGTTGATGTGCTTGGTGATCAGTGCTCACTGTCAACGTGGTCGTTCTGCAATGCTCCCACTGCAATGACAAGCCATAGTCCACTAAAGACTGGATTTATCTTCTCTCGTGGCATAGCTCATCTGAGGACAGAGCATGTGTCTCTCATGCAAAAATCCACTTTTTTGCACAGCAGGTAATCTTCCTTGTACCAAACATACAAAGAAAACTCCCTTACATCCGTTTAGACCTACTATAGCCATTTCACTTAAAGCTTCTTGCTCGCTGCTAATCACTTGTTTCCCACTTTCTTTCTGGCTCAGACCTCCAATTCTTAAGTTAATCTAAAGACTTGCCACAAGTTTCATATTTCCACATGCTGAATTCTAGTAGGCAACTGCATTTTGAAAGTCACTGGTGACAGTTTCACAATCTGATATTGGCCTTGACACTGCATAAAAATTAGTGTAATACTATTTGCAGTGTGTGAAGTCAATAGATTTCACAGTGGCCATCCTTGTCTTAGGGTGATCTTTCCCTGAGTGTCACTGCTCCCTCTTGTTTATACAGTGCCAGTCTTTGCTGTAACCAACCTTTTCAATTCTTCTCTTGCCACCATCACAAATGCGTTAACCTATTGTCTGTCTCATCTTGTTTTCCTATGTCAATAATTGAATGCATGTTATGACCATATACCACATCATATGGCTAAAATCCTGTAGTTTTTGCTGTTTTTGATTTGTACACAAAGATAACTTGAACAGACATCACAATTGGTACGTGTGTGCTATATGGTATTATAGCATGCTCCCTATTGCTTCATGCACCCTTAACATGATCCTACTAGCTTGATGATGTAGATGACTTGTCCTCAATTTCTTCCCGAATTACAGCTTAAATTCCTTCTATAAATCCAAGATACAGATAACCCCCTTGATTTGTTATTTCTGGTACCTTTAAGTACCCTGTTGTTAATTACTGCTTGTACCAATGTTGCTGCTTGTTTATTTGGCACTGTGACCATTAAGACAGGTTATGAGAAATGATTCATAATAATAAAACATCAATCCCAAAAACTCAACCTCCTAAATCCCTCATCACCTTTCAATGAGTTTAGGCTTGGCTACCATGGGACCTCTGCCATTGTAGCACCTTTGCACTTCCGTGCTGCATGTCTATCCTCCCTTTGGAACATGTCAGACACTTTTTGTGAATGACGTTGAGGTGCTAGAACTTCAGCACACAGAATACAGTTTCTTCTTTCGTAATCTATTGTTCTCCACTTTGGTGTTTCAGGTTTGGCTTTGTTTCCTCTTCATCCCTGTGCAGTTCTGAAGGCCAGCCCAAGTGTACCATGTGATGGGATAACATGTAATGACCATCCCCAGGTCTGCAGGTAGGGTTTGACATACATGGTACAGGCCAGATCCAGGGAGGGGTGGTAGTTTGAGTTGTAACACTCCCAAATTGCCATTCAGTCCCTCTATCAGAAGTTTGGGAGGTATGATCCATCGCCTAATGAGTGTGAGCTCCCCTCTGAGGAAGGGTCGCTCAGCAGGAACGAACATGCTATGCCTTTGGAGATTCTGTCACAATGAGCCAATTTCACTAGATGTAATGGGAATTAGGTGAAACATTCAGACTCTCCCAGCTTGGACATTGGTTCCTCATACCATATACTGGACATTGTCATTTCTTTGCTACAGTTAATCCATTTATTATTCAGAAAGGTGTTGACACAATTGCTTGCCTTGTGAAATCCTGCTCTCATTTATGTAATTGCACTTTGCTTTTGGAGACCAAGTGTGGTGCTCAAGCCCAACAACTGCTTGCAGCTTCACTCCTCAAAAGCTATCATGTTAGTGGTAAGGCCTATTGTATCCTGAATTCATGTGGTGGTATTTACACCAGGTTGCTCGATGGTCAGAATGAAGGACAAATCCCAATGTACCTTTCTGATCAGTGTGTCATTGCAGTCCATTGGATAATGAAACAGGTTGATGCAACGTTAGTTCATACATACTCTCACTTCTGATAGAGTAGTGCCTCTGATGACTTCATAACTTGTTCTATCTCTGACAAAGTCAAACCACACATTTGAAGCTAGACGAGCTGTTACCACTGCTACTGTAACAACCACACTGTGTCGCAACACAGCCAAATGTTACTTGTGGTAGGGATGCTAGTGAGTGATTACCTGCCTTCTCCTCCCTCCTGCATAAGTTGCAGTGGCGACCATGCAGCCTCATTCCGAGATGAGTCATCCAGCAGATCTGAGTGAAGGCTTGCAAGTTGTTGGCTAGTTGAAAGCCCTGCATTTTATAACTAGTTATACACACATTTATAATTACATAATATTTTGGTGATAATGTAATATGTTGCTAATAATCTACATCTATGTTAAATGTTCTTTCACAGTATAACAACTTTTACTTACTAAGGTTTTCGGCTTTTGTCTGAAAATGAGGGCTCATTCATTTCTTTAATTTACTGTGGTAATTTGTTATACAGTTTCATACTATTATAAAATAAAAGTTTTGTGTCTTTGCCTTGTTCTTTCTATCTACATGGAGGTGTTTACAAGCTCTTGTTTCATAGTCATGTATTAGGCTGTTTGTGATGTATATGTTAAGACTTTTCTTAATGAACATTGTTCTGAAAGATATAGTCCCAAGAAACTGTTAGAATGCCTAGCTTTCTAAATAATTCTAGACAGAGGCCCCTGTTGTTGCTGTTTGTTGTTATCCTTATGGCTCTCTTTTGTACTTTCAATACAGTTTCTATGTTACTGGCACTTGTTCCCCAAAACATGATCTCATAGCTGAGGACTGAGTGTAGATATTTGTAACATGTTATTTTAAGACAGGTATTGCATACTGGTGCAAAGATTCTAAGAGCATAGCATGCTGTGGATAATTTCTTTGCCAAAATGTTGACATGGCTTGTACATTTCAATTGGCTGTCTACATTCATCCCTAAGAATTTGGTACTTCTTACACATTCTAATTCATTATTAATAATCTTTATTCTAGTGGCATTGTGTTTTTTGTTCAATTGGAAGTTAACATAGTTAGTTTTCTTTACATTTAGGGTTAATTTATTCTTTAATGACCAGCTGTGGACATCATTGAGAGCCTTGTTTGCTCTTCCTGACAGATGAGTGATTTTCACCTGTTATTACTATGTTGCTGTCATCAGCAAAAACTATTTTTTTCTCCATGTCTGATACTTTGTGGGAAGCCATTAATGTATACAAGATAAAATATTGGGCCTAATACACTTGCCTGTGTGACTAGTATTTCTATTATCTTAGAAATGATACAGTATAGAAATCGGCCTGCAGTTCTCTAAATTCTCAATATCTTCATTTTTAAGGATAGGTATAACTTCTGCTTGTTTTAGGTACTCTGGAAAGTATCCAGATTCGAAAGATTGATTATTTATGTCTGTTAATTGGCCCTTTATGGAGTCTATCTATTCTATAATTATGCAGACTGGTATTTCATAAAGTCCTACTGAAGTTTTATTTTTTAGTTGTACTACTAGTGCCACTTCGCTTTCTGTAGTTGGCAAGAGCACCATTGTTTGTTGGCTGGTTCTGAGTAAACCATAAGTATATGGAAGATTCTGCTGTAATTTTTTGCAATACTACTGAAATGAGTTTACAAAATCAACTAATTTCTGAGGGTTGCCTCCTGGTACATCTTTGTTTTTAATGTCAATTGAGTTCCTTTTTAGAAGAGTTAAATGTTTTCTGTTTGGTGATGTTCCAGGCTGCTTTTCTCTTATTTTCAGCTTCAAGTAACATTTTGTTGTTTGAAAGTTTTTTGCAGCTAGCATGACCTTTCTGTATATTTTCCTGTACTTTTTGTAGAATTGCAGAACTTCTGAGTTAGATTGATTATTTTTTATGGAGTTGAGATAGTTTCGGAGGATTTTTTGATATGTGTAGTTACACATTGATTTCTCTTCGTAGTTTTAGTTTGATAGTTTTGGGAAACATAGCTTCAAATCTGAGTTTAAAAATAGACATCAACTTGATAAATTTGATTTGCATTGGTTTCTGCATAGACTTCCTTCCAATCTTCATATTCTAGCTGGTATTTAAACTCATACAGGGCTGATATGGAAAAAATTATATTGTATGTACACAGTTTAGGAAGAGTTTCTACATGAATGTTACTTTTTAAGATCTGGCAGAGGTGGTCTGATAGGCCCAGGTTTTGTACAATAGGACATTTTTTACTACAAATATCTGTAGCTACATGATCTATTGATGAGGAAGATTTTGTTATTCTAGCTGGACAATTAACAAGAGAGGATATTCCAAACAGCTTAAAATATTCACATATGTTGCTAGCCTTATCAGGCTTCATCATTTTAATGTTAGTCACCACAGATAATTACATTTGCTTTTGGTCCAGAAACTGGCCTCCATCACTGGATTCCACATTGCTCTCGTTTGATTCCCATGGTGCCAGCAGCACAGCTCAAGGACGCTATAATTCAGATGTGCCACTGGTCTTCATAACACATATTTCATTAGAATACTGCTGTCATCTGCAAACATTTGTACTAAACACCATTAAAACTAGCTGTCAGATGATTATCAGAGGACAGACACAGGACAGAAGGCCTTTTTTTCCCCCAAACCATATTCCATTGCTTATTACTAAAAGAAAAACTTCATGGCCTGCAGTACCAGTTTCATATTGCTTATCTGACAGTGTCCTGGGTTAACAGAAATATTCCTTTTTAAAATGCAGTCGGTATTTACAAAACTACTGAAAATGAAACTGTTGTCAGAATGTAGTCAGTAAGAGGTATGATCTTGAATCAACAGTTAAACATAGGAAGAAAAGTATTAAGAAATGGCGTGCATGTCTGCAGCCAGTACAGATAGATGCACAAAAACGCACACTATATTCATCCAGTGAACCATAATGAGAGCACTTAGCTGCTTCCAACAAACATTGATTATAAATTCAAACCTTTCCAAAATTCTTAATAGCAGACCATTAAAATGTCATTTGAAAAGTAACAGAAGTTCAAAGAAACTGCAGTGTGTACAAAAGCTCCAAATAATAGGAAGTTTAGTCATACGAACCAATAATAGCAATTGGAAACCCAATAGCAAACGTTTTCCCTTTGTTTGTGGCCTTCCACAACATTTTAAAGGTTTGCTTGAGCTACAATAAATCTAGGTTTATGAAAAATATATTACCAATGTGAGGTTACCACACTTCACTTGCCTTTGAATTCTGTTGCATGATTTTGAAATTAAGACTTAAAGCTGCAAATTGTTTACATTCCTGCTTTCTGTCCTTTAGCCTTTTCACTATCCAAGGTTTCCATTGCATACTGTTGAAGCTTTAAGAACATAGAAATAATCGTAATGTGATATGACTCATTCCTGTCATGCTTTTAAATAGGTTATATTAAGTACATGACATTGTAGTTTGTATACATACATACTTAGTAGAAAAATATGTTCTGATCTTCATGGGCAGCTACACAAGAATGTATTGTTAATCCTGTGCTTTTTAATCTCTCTCTGTGAGAGCTTACATCACAAAGTTGTAAGCTTTTCATTATACATTTTCCTGAAAATATATATTTGTGCACACTACTGTAATTCAGTTGCAAATTGTTTACTTTGAAGTGAACAACTGTGCATATAGAAATATTAGACACACTCTTAATATGATCAAAAATACTGAGTGCCTGTTACTGTTAGCAACCCACCTCTTGTCCTAAGCAGACTAATAAAAAGGTTGATGTATGTTGACATTACAAAGCACCTAATTGTATGTGTTGCCTGGCAGTTTAATGTGATTATATATACGCTAACGGGTGGCCACTTGTTTAAGATTGATACACCCACAGATTGCCACCTCTTCATAATATTGTACTTCATAAATAAGATACAGCAATACATTTGTTCCTTGACATAATGTAATTATATTGGACTTCACTAGCTATAGCGAGTGTGCTGCTTATGACATTGCAGTTTTGTGTGTTTACACAAGTTAGGGTTGGTACACTGTGTTTTTCGTTATGGCATATATACATCAAGAATATGTGCACCCTTTTTTTAAGTCTTCTTCAGTTTTGTTTTTTACACAATACTGGTACTGTGAGGATGGTAAATGACTGAAAACAGTTGTAATAGAGTAACCTCTCACTATTCTCACCTGTCTGAGGAAAGAATTATTAGTTCAAGAAGCCATTGTTTCCTCAGTTAAACATTTCTGTTGACATCTTCACTGTTTTGATATGACTTGGTCACACTCAATTGCAGTCGTATGATATATATTTAAAAGTTTTGTGTAAAATACAATAGATTTCATGTAAGTTTACGTTCTGATAACTTGAATTAGTAGTACAAATTTGCATTTGTCAAAGTAGTTAATGAAATCATTATTCACATTTGTAACTATTAGTCACTTAAATTTGGTCCCTTTGAAAGAAAGCATAAGCATTTTGTATTGCCATTACCGATGCTCCTACATTGTCATTTCTTGCAAGCATTGTAAAATGTCTGGTACAAATATTTGCAACAATTGGAGCTTCGTGAAGTTCAATTAAGTGACACAATGTCATATTTCGTTTTTCCAACATAGACATTGCAGTATTTGGAGATTTATGAACTACAGGAAATTGTAAAGCACTGATGTAGACAATGTATTCTACCCTTAATGTAACATCCAGTATTTAGGTTGCATGTTCCGTAATATGAAATATTTAAAATGATATTCCTCAGTTACTAGAAACTCTTACCCAGCTAGATACTTAGTTTGCATTTAGGATTTGCACAGGGTCATCTATTATCGATAGACCTGTATGTTGTCTTTGTATCTTTGGCAGAAGTTAAAACAGCTGACAAGAACTTGACTCTGTATGTTGATGTTACTAGTAGATTTGTTATGATTTGCACATGATACAATGTTGTTCTGAAGTGAAAGGACAGAATCTTTAGAAGTTACGCTGCTTTACAGATCTTCAGCTACTTCATGCCCTTCAGTAGGTATTCCATAAGAGTGTTGTTATGCATATATGGCTTCATATGTAGACTGATGATGTGTGCCACATCATGTGGGACATAGCATACACTAATCATGTAGTTTTAACTAATGGCTGATAATGAAAATTGAAATTTAGATTGTCATAAATACATTTTTTGACTTTCCTAGACAGTAAGTTACATTGTTCTGTGGTGGTATGTCTTGTCATAGGCACTTGACAGCAGTGTGGTAGTCCAAACTAGTCAGTAATATGATAAATGTACAGGTAAAAGTTTCCTTTTGTGGATTATTTGAAGACTGTATCCTCACACACAACAAATGTTACTAAAAGTTGGTAAACTTTAGATGAAAAAATTGTTAGCTAAGATAGTGTACACTGTGTTAAAGCATCTAAATGTCATTATTTAAGCTTTATTTATGGAAATGTGAGAGGAACTCCTAAAAATGTTGTTTACTGTGTTCTATAACCTAGTTATGTACAAAATTATAAATTTTGTCTTGGTTGAAATCAGTCATTATCCAAACATGCATGAGCTACAATCATGACAAAACGTTTTGTTTAAAAATATTTCGATTGGTGGTGACTCATTAGCTGTAAAGTCCCCCAGCTTTGTGCTAAACTTGCAATGTGTTACTGCTGTATGATGCTTTTCTATTGATACACATTGAATATGTAATTTAGAAAGATTGTAACATTTCTATTGAATGATTTCAATTTGGTTATGATGAATATCATCTTTTGTATTACCACATATGACATACGGTGTAGCTATTTCAACTATTATTAAAATAAGGAAAATCTTTCGTGTGAAGTAGTTTCTATTTTTAGCTAAGGAGTAACCTGCTTGTAGCAGGGAAACACAAACCTTTCAATGTTAATTGGATGAAACATGTAACAAGTCTCTGTAAGGTGTCTGCATGTTGTAAAAATTAATGCTATTGGATAGCAGCACTGTTACTCTAGATGTTAATCTTCATTTTTTATGCACTGGTGGGGAAAGATATTACTCAACAATCCATGTAAGAAAAATCTAAGTAACAGGTGCAGTCTAACCCTTAATGCAAGAATCTTTCTTCTCTGTGTCAAATAACCTTAGACAATCTTTCAAAAGATAATCACTCGTCTGTCTGCTCTGACAATGCTTCTGCTTACTTGCATACATCTCTCTCTCTCTCTCTCTCTCTCTCTCTCTCTCTCTCTCTCTCTCTCTCTCTCTCTCTCTCTCCTATCAGCCTCTCTTGGCCAAGTCTTGATTTTTTCGACCCCAACGGTATTAGGTTGCGAGGCCTGAGGGTGTCATTCATTTTCTTTCTCTAATCTTACATTCCATGGGGAGGAGGGCCTCCATACATGCAGTGAAGCCAGTCCTCATAGGGGTATGAACCTGTAAGAAAAATGTGGTCCTCCTAACTGTGGGTTATGTGACGGCTGGTAATTCATCCTTTGAATAATCTTAGTGCTCACAAGCTTCAGAATAAGCCCTGTGTATGAAGGCTGACAAAGAGCTGGTGAGAACAGAATACACAATGGGTGTATCGACAGGAATGTTCATACCATCATTCACCCACAACCACACTAATTTGGGAACAATGTGATCTGCAGTTTGGGACATGGCTCTGCATGGAAAATGAAGTAGGTGACCACATAAAATGGAAAGATCGCGGGAGGCGCACATTGGCATGCTGTGTCAACGATGGTAGTTGCCGCAAATAGTCCCATCCACCAGAGGGCACGTGAGAATTCAGCTGCAACCCCTGCCAGCGGAACAACAACAACAACAACAACAACAACAACAACTCAGGCAGCACAGGCAGTGCCCAGTCAGTTCACATCGGGCATGCCTATGAGACAGTTCCCGGTCTACACTAAAGTGCAACGTAAACGTGAACCGTGTTACTACAAGAAGCACAGCACTTCACCACTGCACTGAGGCAAGTGACAAAGCACAAGAGGAGGCTGGTGTTCGAAAATACATGTGGTGATATGCACCGGTTGGATATTCCTGAGGGACAGAATGAAAGTGATGTTACTGGTGCCTAATGTGAAGAGAAGACTGAAGTGAAATTGTAATTCATCCCAAAACACACTTCATTACACAGCCTCTAAGATGATACAAGATTCCAGAGCTGACAGTCATCCCATACCTCATGGACATCTGCACTAATTGTTATTTGTATTTTGGTGACCACACTAGGAGAAAAATGACTGTTACTGAAGATGTTTCTGGACCTTATACAGGAAGACATGATGTTCAGTCAGCTTGACAAGAGACCTGCAGCACCTTCACCTGCAATCTTCCATTTGGGAGAGGGATGTGAACTACCTGTACACCAACATTGTTCCACAAAAATGTTAAAATTGTGACCAAGCAGCTCTACCTGCTCACCAGCCAGCATGTTTCCTCCTGTCGTGCATTTCCTTAACCTTTGCTGAAATGTTTACCATAAGATCCAAAAAACCAAGGAACGAACAGTAAACAATGACTGCCTGTGTCTGTATGCTGCGGATTCTCTGATGTGGAAGTGTATCAGTTGCTTGTAACATATCGTCATGTCTCAAAGAATATTCAGCTGAATGCACTCCTGAATACCAGTGGACCACTAACTTCGTCTGGTGTGGAAACGGGCAGCTTATAATAAATACAGAGCAAGATGCCAGTCTTAGTGGAAGGCCCGTCCTGATGTTTCACGGGCCAATCAGTGAGATGTGGTGGAACTGTGAGTGTTCTAGAAAAAGTTCAAAGAATAGTGGTAGCTCTATTGGTTGCTGTTCCTAAGTTGGCCTGACTTTGGATTTACATCAGAAAATTTCTTGAGACAGATAGGATAACCAGAAGATTGCAATGTGTTGCATGGCACAAGAAACAACCAGCTGTTCTCAAAGATCTGTGTGGACTTCGCACTGAACTGCATCAACAAATAAGATGAGCCAGAATTCGTGATAAGAGGTAAAAGGGTACAAAGTAACCTGTTGTTGTTGTTGTGAGGAGTAAATTGCATCCTACTCACTGCTGTTTACCTGTCTTCAGGGTAATATCAGCCACAGTTACCACTGGTGTGATGTATGTGCTATGAAATCAGTTGTGACCAAGAGCATGACAAAAACATTTTACTAGCACAGGCAGCGTCACTGGGAAAAATAAATCTTTGTTTAGTTTTGCTTGAGATATTCCTAACAAGCTATTTATGTATGTTCCTTTCCTGCACCTTTGCTGTTTTTCTCATAAATTACATTTAACTATAGAATATTGTCTACATTAATATTTGTTACTTGAGAATTACCTGCCTCTGTTCTGTACAAATAGTGCAGCACAGAAGCTGTGGAAGCCCCATCTGACACAGGTGATGAAATGTTAACACTACTGTCTGCAGTGTACGTGTCAAGTAACATAACTTCTGTTGTATGTAATAAGCACATTTAAATGAATGTACCAGGTAAATGAAGTTAATTGGCATCTATAACAAACAGTAACAGAAACTTAAAAATATTTTACAGATGTGACGAATTACTTTGATCATCAAATTAAATGTGCTGAAAGAAATCACAATGTCACTATATTTGCCATTCATTTAAATAGTAAAAAATGCTGTACCAGTTTTCTCAGCTCATGTCCAATGCTGATAGATAAGTGAAAGAGGTGTATTTTGCAGTAAAAAACCACACCAACCTGTTAAATGATTTATTACTCTGCAGCTAGCTTGGTATGGATATTTCACACCAAAATGAGTTCCATGCAAGCTGTGCTGCCCAATTTTTGTTTTCCATTGTCATATTTGTTAGTTAAGTGATTGGCTCAACAGATGATAGTGAGTGGAATAATAATTGTCTTTAATATAATAATTTGTAAACATAACAATAAGAATTTACAGTTATGTAATATCTCCTTAAAACATGAAAATTCAGACACTTATATAAACATTGTAAAGTCATGTTTCCTACTTTTTTTATCACTAAAATTATGTCCCAGAATTTGAATCATACCTGCTGTAATGCACTTGCTGGTTGTGGCACTACAGTTAAAGCTATAAGACTGCCTAGTTGTACTACAACTGAAGAGCAGTTGTCATTTTGTGTTAATACAAAATTTAAATTCAAGTATACTGAGAACTCTCATGAAAATGTCGAGAAAGACAATTAGGCAGTTGCACCTGTTCATTAAGGATGTCTTACTGTTCACTGTTGGGATGCAGTGAAGGTAACGTGAAGGAATCCTCCCCCTCACCACTGTAAGCAAAAGACATCATCTGTCGTTCACTCTCACTGTTCTCAGTGTGCAGTGTGTTCCACAAATCCTATTTCAAGCTTTCACAAGGAGACTTTGTATATTTGTTGATATTGCCTCCTTACCAAAACCTCATCTACCAACTTGCTCTACAAGCCTGTGGCAGGAATAGTGAAATATGCTGTTCTTGTTAGTTACCAGATTGATGGAAAATGGTTCGTACACATTATTGTGCCTCAGTAATAGAGCATCTTGCACATCTAGTTTTCAAACATCTGCTACTATACAGATAGTGGAATTACGTACAATTACTACACATAAATTTGTGAATAAAGTTAACAACTAATTTCCTTCTTTCTTCCTATGTTGTCAATTGGTTCAATGCAAGTCTGTTGTTTGTTGAAAAGCTGAGCTAGATTCTGGTGTAATTAACCAAGCTTGGAGAGGAAATTGTCAGTGCAAAAATGTGCTTGCATGTCACGAGCTTTCATTCAGTCCTCCTTAATGAATATTACTATGCAGTAATAGAAATATTTCAATCCGTTATGCTCACACAACTGTCTCTTAACATTTCTACAATGAAACCTCAAGTCTGTAAAATGTATAACATAGTTCCCCATATGAATTAAACTAATGACTTCATTGCTTATGAATATGAAAAAAAAAAAAACATTTGCTGTTTATCATGTTAGTATTAGCAGTCAGATAATGTTTATGAAGTAAAGTATTGTGTACATATTGGTTTGCAAGTGACACTTGTGATGAACAAAAAGTTTGTTGGAAGTTACTACAAAGTGTGCTTGCATAGATATTTTGAATGCAAACATATTACTGCAATGTTATTACCATGTTTCTGTACTGTATCTGAAAATTCTATGCCTTATATTGGTTTACAAATGTAGTGGTAAATCTGTATTGTCTAAAAAAATAGGTCAACCATGCTTAAGAGCAGCAGACTAATTGCTCTGTAAATTCATTCATGTGATAGTAATTTACTTGGTGCATGTAGCCAAGAAAATGTTTAGGAAAGGTTTGATGTTAAGTATAAAGTTTGTTGGCAGTTCATAAGTGCTCTCACTCAACAACACTGGATGGATAAAGTCAAGGGAGATGCATGTAATCCATGCTAAGACAAGCACTCACTTTCTCCAGTTCCTAACTGTACTATTTGTCTTACTCACTAGAACATCTATGTTACACATCTTACAGAGTAAATTATGGCATTATAAATTTCTGACTTCTGTCAGTTTGGGGAAATGATTATTAATTTTCATTGTCCTTAGAAGTTGTGACATAAGCAATCTGCAACTGGTAACGGCTCTGGGCTAGTTACTTACTGACCGAATCTTACACAGTCACATACAGGGACCTGGAAGATTGAACTTAATACCAGTTACTGGAACCATTATTATAGTGATCATAGTATCCAAACACTTCATCACATACGAATGCAAAGTTAGAATTTCAGTATTCTGGCTGCATAGTGGCTTAAACATACTGTATCTTGAGTTGCTAATGTCGCTGCATTTTCATCTGTTTCTCTCAAATGATTTTAGTACACATATTATTGGCTACAGATTGTCCCCCATCAGATGTATGTATTCATGTTAGAGGGTGAGCCCTCAACATATATGTTAAAGTACTACACAAGCACTGTAAGAATTCTCCTGTCAGAGTGAAAAAAGTTGAATATGTTCCTCTGTAAAACAATATGAGAAAGATGACGAACCAACTGCTAAGTCCTCATTCCCCATTCTTGACCAAGATTTTGGTATGTGAACATACTCGCACTGTTCAGACATCGAACATTCTAAAGTCTTTCACCCCATCTCTTTACAGTTAAGTACTCATATGCCCATAGAATGTGAAACAAAAATGAATTTGGCTATAGCTGATGTGGGGAAACTGAAAATACCCCCACCTCCACACACATGCACACTATCCACTGTTTTTGCTTAGTGTGTTCATTTTTCCTTAACTTGCTTCCATGCAGTCAAACCCAATGGACTATACCCAGCTAAAAGTTCCCTTGTCCGTTGTCTCCAATCTGGAATAACCTTAAGACACCTGGATCAAAGCAGTTAAGTTAGACTGTTGGAGCGTTGATTTCCTGGATGGAATGTAGAGTCAATCGACTTCATATGATGAGTTCTCTATGAAAAAACTCCCAGATGTTTAGATTTGAAAACAGATGTGCAGGAACGGTCTTACACCTTTAATGACTGCTTCACCCACATATTGACCTTGTTGACAAGTGGTAACAAGATAATCCAGCCTGGCTTTGCTTATGTCATTGGATGATATTTCTGGAAATGGATTCTCATTTTCTTCCTTAACGCACCCTCCAAATCCCCTCTAGGTTAGTGTAATTTTGGAACACCCTGTACATACACGCATATGAATTCTCATGCAGATTTGGGTGGTTGTCGACTGTTAAGACGGTGCAGAGGGTTTACAATTCTCCTCCGTAGATACGCAGCTCAGCATTTTGGATCCAGTTCTCATAGACCCACCAATTGCTGAAAATAATTCTGCAGCTCATGTCTGCACTGCCTGCTACGTCTTGTAATTGGACACATTCACCAGGATTTCCCACAAGCACAGCTTTGGCCTGGCAAGTGCCTTTCCTCCTAACAATGTGCACTGCCAGCCTTAATCTCTGCATTGTCATTTTCAGCATGACATTGTGTTCAATAAGGTTCTACTATTCTCATTTTCTTTCTATATGTCTGGGTGTTTTATTCAGGGATTGCACCCAAAGCTGTTCATTGTATTTTTCTGTTCAGATCTGAAAGTTTTATTCATCTATGTCTTAAAGTGCTTCGGATTCCTGTCCCATATTAAACAGATCACTGGATTATGGGATAAATGTTTGATCTTACTTGGCAGATTTTCTGATACATTTGTGGGTGGAATAAGTTTGACACCTTGAAATATGTTAATTTCTGGTTAAGCTTGATGAAAAGTTTGACATATGTTTCTGCTTCCACAGCAGCCTTCTCCACATTAACCACAGTCTAATACAATGGCTTCTTGGCTAAGTATCTTACTGTTCCGACAAACGCTTTCTCTCACTCTACTAGATCTGCAGTGTTGCCTGCATACCCCAATAACTGTGTTCTCTCATTTAACTCAACCTTTCCACCTTTTAATTTCCTAATGACTTCCTCTGTGACAAAACTTAAGAAAATTGTGAAATAACACCATCTGTCACACTTGTGTTGCTGAATTCCTTTGAAAGATTTTCTTAAATTTTAAATCGGATTTGCTCTACTTTACACACAGTTACTACTCTACCATTTTGACATCACTGTAGCTGAAATAAGTTTAGGAACACCTGTTCCACTGAGTCTGCTGATGGAAGCACTATTTTGACTGAAAGTTACTTCAGTAACGCTTCCTTTGGTTCTTAAAGACACTGCCACCACATTTAAAAATGACTAGTTGGAAGATTTGTGTTCTGCTTTCAAATTCCATTATTATGGCTATCCCCTGGGATACCGTAACACTAGTACTTGTGTTGGCGATGTTCTCCTTGCTCGGTGGCTGAGACTTGGCTGATGCCTCCAGTGCTTTAGCAGAAGTAACCCAAAGCAGTAGTGCTGAAGCAGGTGCACTTTGTCCCAGGGCTTGCATCTATCCTGCAGTGCAGGTGTCAAGGACACGTTCTCATACAGCGCAATGGATTCCCATGGTTCCATAGGCATAGTAGAAGTGGTGTCAGGATTCATAATACCAGCCAAAGCTCCGCTAATGCACCACTCTCCAGTACCAAGGGTCACATGCCCATTTGTTACAGTTGCTGATGCTGTGGTAACATTAGAAAATGCATGGGTCTTTGGTTGAGGAGGCCCATTGCTAGGAATGTTCAGTGCACTGTGGTCTCTCAAACTTGTACTCTTCCCAGACCGGTAGGACAGGTGGCAAATTGTGGCAAAACTACTGTTTTACCAGTCTGCCCAGCCTACGACACACATACTCCGTGTGATCAAAAGTATCTGGACATCTGGCTGAAAATGACTTGAAAGTTTGTGGTGCCTTCCATTGGCAATGCTGGAATTCATTATGGTGTTGGCCCACCCTTAGCCTTGATTACAGCTTCCACTCTTGCAGGCATAGTCCAATTATGAGCTGGAAGGTTTTTTATGGAATAGCAGCCCATTCTTCAGTGTTGCACTGAGGACAGATATCAATGTCGATTAGAGAGGCCTGGCATGAAGTCAGCATCCCAAATATCCCAAAGGTTTCCTATAGGATTCAGGTCAGTACCCTGCAGGCCCATCCATTACAGGGATGTTAATGTCATATAAACCCCTCAACACAGGCAGTGCATTATGAACAGGTTCTAGATCGTGCTTCAAGGTGCAATCGTCATTACCAAATTGCTCTTAAACAGTGGGAAGCAAGGTGGTGCTCAAGACATCAATGTAGGCTTCTGCTGTGATAGTGCCATGCAAAACTAAAGGTGCAAGGCTCCTTTATGAAAGCTACAACCACACCACACAATAACACAACAGTCTTCAAATTTTACTGTTAGCACTGCACATGCTGGCAGCTGACATTCACCGGGCATTCGCCATACCCACACCCTGCCATCGGATCGCCACTTTCTGGACTGACTCGTCACTCCACACAACGTTTTTCCACTCTCCAATTGTTCAATGTTCATGCTCCTTACACCAAGTGAGGTGTCGTTTGGCATTTACCAGCATGATGTGTGAGACATAAGGAGCTGCTCAACCATGAAATAAGTTTTCTCACCTCCCACCTAACTGTCATAGTATTTGCAGTGGATCCTGATGCAGTTTTGAATTCCTGTGTGATGGTGCGGATAGATGCCTTGACTATTACACATTATGGCCCTCTTCAACTGTCGACAGGTCGGCCTGTACTCTTTCATGCTGCATGTGTTCCTTCAGGTTTCCACTTCACTATCACATTTGAAACAGTGGATGTAGGGGTGTTCAGGAGTGTGGAAATTACTTACAGACTTATGACACAAGTGACACCCAATCACCTGACCACGTTCAAAGTCAGTGAGTTCCATGGAGTGCCCCATTCTGCTCTCTGATGTCTAATGGCTACTGAGGTCGCTGATATGGAGTACCTGGCAATGGGTGACAGCACAATGCACCTAATACGAAAAACATATGTTTTTTGGGTGTCCTGTTAATTTTGATCAATAGTTTACGTAATGGGGGTGGTTGCCAAACCCCACAATATCGGGGATTTGGTTCCACCACAGATTGAGGAAAATTGATGGTGCACTGGCTAGGCATAAGCATTTTGGGAACTGTGCTACTTGTTCATTGTGCAATGAGTACAGCAGTGTCTTCAGTCATACTCAGTTCACACACCTTCCCATTCTACATTTGGACAGCGCAGTCACTGGTTCTACATGCACTGTGCATCTGGCATCTGTGTGACTGTCATTCTTCACCAGGTGGGGTTGCTATCACCTGGATGCATTTACATAGGTAGTAGACTGGTGGTAAATGTTCTGGCTGATAAATGTATATGCTCGCAGGCTGCACTTGATTGTGGCCCATTTGCTAAATGCTTCTGCAGCTGCTGGTGTGGAAGGGATTCCTTCTGCTTAGGTGCAGCTGTGGAAACTATTTCCATACGTCACCTGGCTAGCTTGGTGCATGGTGCACAATGGCTGTGTTCTTTCTGTAAGGCATATGTGCCCACCTGTTGGTGGTGTAGCTGTAAAGTACATCCTACTTTGTGGATTTGACTGAAGTCTTTGCGCTACATGAGTAACGAATTAAGGAAATTGTTTGCTTGTGCAGCTCAGATTTTTATAGAAAACATGGGAACCCACAATTGTCATCAGAACACAACAAAAATATTGTTTCCACATCAGTTACTTCCTCTCAAATGATCATCTGGTGGTCACTGTGAGCCACACATTCTTGTTCTTATAATAATGCAAATTACAGATTTCATCTCCTGTCATTTACCTAACCTTGTTCCTGGATGCAGTAATTCTTAGTCTCTTTCCAGTTCACAACCTGCAAAGGTTCTTTGTCTGTGAAATTAAAGTTCACTTTCACCTTTTGGGCAATTAGAGCTTTAGCTAGTCATATTATTCAGTTCTATGCTGTAAGGGCAACTTGAAAATAAACATGTGACATAATGCAGAAAATAATGGTATTTGGACTGCACATGGTGATGCATAGTAAAGTTTATGGCAACAATAGGAATGTGAAAATGGTGAAGCAAGTAGCAAACAACATTGTCTCTATACCTTTCTTGTAGAGACGAGCGACAAGTGCTGCCGTCTGTGATTTTTCGTAGTAGTAAAAGCATGATAGTGTCTTTTGTATGACATGTGTTAGTGCGGATATCAGAATATGTATACAAAGCTCAGAAACAGCTAACATAGATCCTTCATTACTCATTTATTTTTTCATGGTATGAATGCTAAATTATCAGATAAAGGGTGTTTCAAAAATGACCGGTATATTTGAAACAGCAATACAAACTAAATGAGCAGCAATAGAAATACACTGTTTGTTGCAATATGCTTGGGACAACAGTACATTTTCAGGCACACTTTCGAAATTACAGTAGTTACAATTGTCAACAACAGACGGCGCTGCGGTCTGGGAAACTGTATAGTACGATATTTTCCACATATCCACCATGCATAGCAATAATATGGCGTAGTCTCTGAATGACATTTCCCGAAACCTTTGCCAACGTGTCTGGTGAAATGGCTTCACATGCAGATGAGATGTACTGCTTCAGCTGTTGAATTGTTTCTGGATTCTGGCAGTACACCTGGTCGTTCAAGTGTCCCCACAGAAAGAAGTCACAGGGGTTCATGTCTGGCGAATAGGGAGGCCAATCCACGCCACCTCCTGTATGTTTCTGATAGCCCAAAGCAATCACACGATCATCGAAATATTCATTCAGGAAATTAAAGATGTCGGGCGTGCGAAGTGGCCGGGCACCATCTTGCATAAACCACGAGGTGTTCACAGTGTCGTCTAAGGCAGTTTGTACCGCCACAAAGTCACGAAGAATGTCCAGATAGCATGATGCAGTAATCGTTTCGGATCTGAAAAATGGGGCCAATGATTCCTTTGGAAGAAATGGCCGCCCAGACCAGTACTTTTTGAGGATGCAGGTACGATGGAACTGCAACATGGGGCTTTCCGGTTCCCCATATGCGCCAGTTCTGTTTATTGACAAAGCCGTCCAGGTAAAAATAAGCTTCGTGAGTAAACCAAATGCTGCCCACATGCATATCGCCATCATCAATCCTGTGCACTATATCGTTAGTGAATGTGTCCCATGCAGCAATGGTAGTGGCGCTTAGGGGTTGCCGCGTTTGAATTTTGTATGGGTAGAGGTGTTAACTCTCACGCATGAGATGATACGTGGATGTTGGCGTCATTTGGACCGCAGCTGCAACGCGGCGAACGGAAACCCGAGGCTGCTGTTGGATCACCTGCTGCACTAGCTGCGCATTGCCCTCTGTGGTTGACGTACGCGGTCGCCCTACCTTTCCAGCACATTCATCCATCATGTTCCCAGTCTGTTGAAATTTTTCAAACATCCTTTATTGTATGGCTTTTCGGTCATTTGGTTATATTAAACCTCCGTTGAAAACTTCGTCTTGTTGCAACAACACTGTGTTCTAGGCAGTTCAATTCCAACACCAGAAAAATCCTCTGTTCTAAGGAATAAACCATGTTATCCACAGCACCCTTGCACGTTGTGAACAGCACACGCTTAGAGCAGAAAGACGACGTACAGAATGGCGCACCCACAGACTGCGCTTTCTTCTATATCTTCCACATCACTTGCAGCGCCATCTGTTGTTGAAAATTGTGACTACTGTAATTTCGAAAGTTTGTCCGCCTGAAAATGTTCTGTTGTCCCAAGCATATTGCAACAAACGGTGTATTTTTATCGCTGCTCGTTTAGTTTTTATTGCCGTTTCAAAAATACTGGTCATTTTTGAAACACCCTGAACTTGCATGAGGCCATGCAGTGTGCCTGTGGTTCCTACAGTTAATTCTCTTTCATGACTGATTAAAACTGGAGGCTGTTCAGCTAGCTGAGCAACAATAGTACGTATTTCCATAATTTGTTCTGAGATTTCTGTATTGTGAACAATGGCTCCGTATTAATTTCTTGGGATGCAGTGAAACTTAATTTCATACAGATCACCAGTACTACTTATCAAGAACATTTTGTCGATTTATTTATTTACTTATTTAGCATCCAATAGATCACACACGTGTAATCAGATGACAAATCCTATATCACATAACACAACAACACATACACATAATAAATTGACAAAATATACAAACAGCAAACAAATTACATAAGTGTACAACTTATTACCCAAAAACAATGTACATGCTCATGATAAATAATTACAGATCATTCACTAGGTCTCATACTCAAAACGTATTACAGATATTTAACAGATTTTTCCTAAGTACCATAATTGGGAAATTGAAAACATAATTAAATTAGTTTGAATTTTTTAAAAAAGTGCAGGTTTCAATCCACACTTTGAGACAGCTGTTAATTTACACTGTAGTAGCAATTTTCCATGAAGTAATTTTTTACTTAATGCTTGAAATTATTTTTGCCTTTTAATTCTTTAATTTGATATGGAAGTGCATTTAAAAGCTTTATTCCTAAATGGCTAACATGTTTCTGACTTCTAGTTTTTGCTACATAGGGAATGTGGAAGTCTTCACAATGCCTTGTATTGTGATCATGGTAGCTTGAGTTAGTTTGGAGACAGCAGTTACCTTTACTGACCATTTCCAGGCATTTAAAAATACATATTGAGGGTATTGTAAGTATCGTCAGTTGTTTGAATAAGGGTCCACAGTGAGTTTGTGGTGGGCTGTGTCATGATACAAATAGCTCTTTCTTGCATAATAAAAATGTCATTCAGTCTTGACCTGGTTTTTCCCCAAAAACATATGACATAGTGGCGTACTTCATTTCCAATCAGTTGAGAGCTAATACATTCTTTGCTACATACCTTGGATATTATTCTTAAGGCAAAATATGCTAAGTTTCTGAGTGCGATATACACTGTTTGTTCCATTTTAAATCTTGGTCAATTCGCATTCCCAGAAACTTTGTGGTGCACACTTTCTCTGTTTGTTTGCTATCCAGCATAAGGCACATATATTCCCCTTGACACTTGCTTCCATACTGTATATAGTTTACTTTGTTTGTATTTAATGTCAGCTTATTTGAATAAAACCACAACCGCATGTATGAGAGCATTTTTTCTGCTGTAGTACACAATGATTCTTTTATATCACTAATTATGATACTCATGTCATCTGCAAATAATAGAATTTTGGCTGAGCTGTCGGGAGCCTTTATATCATTAATATAAATTAGAAATAAAAATGGGCCCAGAATGCTGCCCTGTGGAACACCTATTTCAATTTGTTTCGGTTCAAATATGAGTTTAGAGTTGTGAACATTGTTTTATGACCTCATCTCAACTTGTCACCTGTTTCGCAGATAAGATTCAAACCATTTTTTAACAGTGCCCCTGATGCCTATTGCTTAAAGTTTCTCTAGTAATAGTACATGGTTCACAGTATTGAAGGCTTTAGATAAATCAATATTAATTCCAACAACCTGTTTATTTGACTCCAAATTTCTTACTATTTCTGTTGTGTAGTCCAATATGGCTGTTTCTGTACTGTACACGCTAAGAGGTATCAAAGAAAAACAAAGCTGATCTGAAATCTTGTAAGCTTGTATTTTGTTCAGTTTGTCATTGTGTGTACCAAAAGCCTTCTTGAAGCAAAGGACATAACATCAACCTGAATGCCAATGTCGTGTACCATCTGGAACTCTCATGGACAGAATGAGTTGAACTTCACAATTTCTTTGATATTTCCTCTTTCCCCATTTTCACTGTGTTGATACCTACTGAGGTCACATGTCCCCAAGGAGGTCACAACACACGAGCAAACACATATTCCACAATTGTAAAACATACTGATGCCAGATTAGTCTTTCCAACAAATGTTCTTGAAAGGATAGATCATGTGCAGCTTCAATCAAACGGAATCACTCGGTGCTCCGACGTCCTACAAATAAAATTTGCCATTATATATAGGTGCTTACTTCCAGCTAAGCTCATACAAGGAAAAATCACACCCTTAAAAGAACACTTCGGACATAATCTAGAACTGTTACCAGTTCGGCTCCTATCGCCAGAGCTCATTAAAGTCTTGTGGTACATAAAGAATTAACCCAGAGGAAACATTTCATCGGAGGTGCAAGAGAATGGCATGAAGGAGGTTTCGTGTTTGGAGATGGATGTGACTACACCATGAAGAAATTGCCTGATTTGTGTCTACATGGGCTATGTAACCTGTCTAAAATAAAGGGTGTTCAACTCCCAGCCATTTAAGACAGTAGAGGAAGAGGTATCATAAAAATATTCTACCTGAAAGGTACCAGACATGGGTGTCTCACTTTGTCACAAGGAAAGTGTTCCATACTTCACAAATACTACTGCAATCAGTGAATGCTAATCTGTCTTAACCTGTTTCCTTGCGAACTGCATAAATGTAAGATAGGAGTCTCATACTTAGCAAAAAGCTTTTGGTCAGTGGCACATATTACTGCATGTTATCAGTAGGCGAAACAGTGAAGCTGAAACTTGCACATTATGCTACATGCCTCCAATGAGCTAAGTCACAATTCAGCCTCCTTTCAAAGTACTGAGTCATACATTGCACTAGTGGCCAAATAGTGTTCAACCCACAGCGTGCAGAGTGTAGTTCAGGCTGGACGTGATTTTCATGATGTGGGCATACTCATTCCAGGCCATGTATTCCAATATTCTTTCATTCCCATTTTCATGGCAAATACTGTGAACTGTCTTCTTATGCTTACGGCCCAAAGAATACAGTGTGCTTTTTAAACATTTTTAAAAAGTACATTACCTTGTTCTCACTTAATGTGGACACTCTTCTACGTACATAGTCAATTTATGCGAAGCACTGCTAGATTCCAATTTAAAATGGCTAAAAGGACAAAATGAGAATAGTGGTGTTTATGAATAAGTGATTTCAATGGTAACACTCTATCCTTGAATGGGGATAATGCCATGGGACAGAGCATGGCAAGAAAATGCTTCTCATTTGAAGGATGATTGTTTTCACATTAGTTACCCTCCATTTTCAGAAAGACCCTCAGCATATGTGATCATCATCTAAATGCATTAACCCACGATGATCTAAATCACTGCACTCAATACCTTTACAATTTGAAGAAGTATACCCATGTCGTCATTGTGCAGCATTTGAATAGAAAAGAGAAGAATGACGTTTTCACTCTGCACCAGAGTGTGCGCTGATATGAAACTTCCTGGCAGATATATTGGAAGGTACGAGACGAGGTACTGGCAGAAGTAAGGCTGTGAGTACCGAGCGTGAGTCATGTTTCGGTAGCTCAGATGGTAGAACACTTGCCTGCAAAAGGCAAAGGTCCCGAGTTCGAATCTCGGTCAGGCACACAGTTTTAATTTGCCAGGAAGTTTCAGAACAGAGATGGTTCAACAATAAAGGATATGGATACCACAAGCCAAACCATTGTTGGCCATATGTATATTACCCATTTGCTTGTCATTGATTAGTGTGTTACAACTACTGACCATTTCTATCCTGTATCATTACTGATAATTAGAAAAAAAATGTCTTTATGCTAATGTAAGGGAAAGAATAGAAAAGAATGCTTTAGTCCAAACACAACAGCAATGCCACATAGACCTGCATGCATCCACACAAGATAATGTTACAAATATGGTAGAGCAGTGACCATGTGGTGTACTAAAAGTTGCTTGCATGAGGTGTAACCTTCCTGTTGGCATTTGATGTCAAGACATCTTGCAGATGCAAACCCAGAACAACCAGGAAGACTGTGTGAACTGATTCTATTCCACAATAACAGCCACCGGCATTCTGCTAGACTGGCAAGAAACACTGTACAACTATTAGGTTGGGAAGTCATTCTGCACCCACCTTTCTCACCTTACCTTGCACCCTCTGGTTCAAATGCCTCCAAGCACTATGGGACTTAACATCTGAGGTCATAAGTCCACTAGAACTTTGGTGAGTTAGGTTTAAGTAGTTCTAAGGACATCACACACATTAATGGTCATGGCAGGATTCGAACCTGCAACCATAGCAGCAGCAGCAGTGCACTTCAGGACTGAAGTGCCTAGAATCACTCAGCCACAGCTGCTGGCACACCCTACTGTTTCCATATTTTCTGCTCTGTTCAATGATCTTCACATACTTCCTTTTGGGGTGTAAATATACTTTTAACATGGATCTGAAAGTTATTTGCTACAAAACCACATGATTTGTACAGTTGTGGATTCAGAAAGTTACCCCAACAATTGCAGACTGTAGTGAACAGTGAAGCAAATTATTTTTTTTATGATCACTTACGTCCACACCAGTAGTAAAAGGCTAAGCCTGGAATAATATTTGCCACTCTCTATCGCTCTGCCAATCATATAAATTGTCTGAAACCTACAGGCTAACTGTGAGGGATTGTGGTGGACAGATTGAGTGAGAATGTCAGTGAGGGATGGGGTGGGGTGGCAGAGGGTGTAATACAGGAGGCACAGGGACCGGGATGAAGCTGTGCACTGGAATTGGCAGTATACGTGTAGCGAGTGCTGAGGGAAGGAGGATTCTGGAACTTTAGTATGAGGCAAGGGGAACTCCCATATGTTTAAATTAGGGAAGCTGGTATGGGAGTGGAACGGGTGAGAGGTGTGGAGATACGTCTTGAGAGGGCAGTACACAAGTTGTGGAGCTACCAACACGGCAGGCACTGTGTATTCAGTAGCATGTTGCCATTGGGCAGAAGGCGAGGGATTGAGAGTAACTGTGGCACCCAAATGGGCCAGGCTAATTCATATCTGTCAAGCAGCAAAACACTGCTTTGGGAGAGAGGAAGGATTACACAGACGATATTCTCCATTTCATGGCATGATCATGAAGTTTCAGAGCACTGGCTATGAATGTGGTTAACTTGTTTCAGTCCCATAGCACTGGCAGTTTTCCTATTTAAGCAGCTCAACTGTACTGAGGGATAGTTGTTTACATAAAATATATTTTATCTCAAGATGATGATTTTAATATGAGCCACAGCTACAGACTAAGGGACTGTGTGCCAATTAGTAATGTTAGCTTACCTTTATAATTACATTAAAAAGTAATGTTAATTTGCTGCTTACAAATTTGTCTTCTTTCTCTTTGATTACAAATCCCTCGCAATCTAGCACAGTACACATTTTAAATGCAACTGCACACTTGTGACTAATCTTTTGTAATTACAAAGGCACTGCCAATTTTCAGTACGAATTACATAATACGTAATTAGTATAGAGTATCAAGCTTGTGTATAAAATTGTGAACAACTGTTTCACTAAAATATTTTAGCACACCACCAATGAAGAATTAATGTCAAAGAAAAGATACACAAAATGTGCCGCACAAGACAACATTAACTTGTAATTAAGCTTCTGAAGAAAGCGAAAATCTCACCTGCTAATACCTCCTCTCTGTACCTCTTGTGGCTCCTGCAAAAATTAAAAAGCTGAATACATTCACGGCAACTGAATTTGAATGTAAATCACATCTTACAATGTGGCAGTGGTATGTCGTCTCACTGCACATGCTCATCTTAATGTTGAAGTTGCTAAACTAAAATAGTGATGGAGATTAGGAATCATGTGCAATGACAAGTAGATACATGTGAAATTTTATGAAAGTGAGATTGATGAAAACTGCATAATGATCGAAGTGAAGAATCACAAAATATTTGAAATTTTAACTGAGCTTGATAGTCTGAATTTACTAGAGCTGCCATAGACAGCCAGTCGCACAGCAGGACAAAGGTGCCCACAAAAAGGAAGACCATTCTCAACAGGATAAGCATTTATGTCCTGAAACTTATCTTGGTCTATAAAAAAGTTATCTATCAATGTCCTGCTGTTCTTTGTTATCCGAGTAGGAAAATCAATGCCGGAGCTCAAATTAAAAGAACTGAGTAACTGCAGGGTCATTCTTCCTATCGCACTCTTTCAGGGAATCAACATTGAAATCCCCACAAATGATAATTTGCTTCCCCCTGTCTGACAGATAGCACAACAAAGCATCCAAGTTTTCTAGAAATAGCTGGAAATTCCCTGAGGGGGACCTATACACTGTTAAAATTATGAAAGTGCCATCATTTAGTTTTAGTTCAGTGGCACATGCGTCCATATGTTGCTCTACACACAAATTTTTAGTTTCTAAATGTTTTGCACTGTGCAAGCTTTTGACATGTATGGCAACTCCTCCTCTCATCATATTATCTCTACTTACATGTGCAGATAATTTGTACCCATTGATGCTAACCTTTTGCAGATCAGTGACAATCTGATGCTCAGACAGGCATAGTACACATATTACATTCTCAGTTTCTATATCTTCTAAACAAAGCAGAAGCTCATCAATTTTATTCTTCAATCCCTCAATATTTTGATGGAATATACTAACATTTTTCATTTTACTTTTGTGAGTATCTTGAACTTTTTTAACATCTTTAGTACTTGCCTGGCTGAGTTTACCACTGGACACTGATCTTAAACTAAAAAAGAGTTACCACCACGAGATGTAGTCCTTCCCCCTTCAAATTTCCTGCTATCAGCCCAGACAGTTTACCCTTCCCCTTCTTGTTGAGGTGAAGGCCATGTCTAGTATAGTCCCACCTACAGAGTGAATCAACAGGAACCACACCAATGTGTGACCCCGCATCAGATCCAAGTAGCCATTCCAACTTCAAATTAACTCTCCAGACAGAAGAGCTCAAATGAGGCCGGCCGTGGCGCTCCAGAACCGACACAAACCCAACACTGGTGTGACTCGATGCCGATGCAATATTTGCCAGGTCACACTATGCTGTACCCCGGATCTCTGTCAATACTGTTGCCCGGCCTACCCACAATAACCACGGTATACTCCTTAGTAAAGCCTCTCCATGGTGAACCTCAATCCTCTGTAACCTGCCCCAGTCCAGCACTAGGTTTGAAAAAACTTGTGACCTGGTATTCTGACCCTAATTCATCCTGCAGAAGTTGGCCCACACCCCTAGCATGCGAATTACCTAGCAACAAGACTTTCTTTCTCTTTGCACACTTCCCTACCTTCTTATTCAATTTGCTGCCGAAAGCTTGTTGAGCCCTGTCTACATCTACTTCTGTGAGAGGCTCATCAGTTTCCGACTGAGGCAACAAGTCAAACCTATTTTGTACATTAATAACAAAGCTGTCAGAAGAATTTCTTGGCCTGTTCCTTACGCCTGTTGCCACTTCCCACCCCTGTTTACCCTTCTCCCCCTTAACCTGCACAGTTCTCGTCTAGCGTCATCTAACTCAGCCTGAAGGGCAGCAATTATCCCCTCCTGTTCCACAATCTTTCTATCTCTACTGCATAGCCTACAGAACCACTGATGAGTCTCTCTCATTTTCCCAATTCCCACACCACTACAGTCTCCCCAATGAAAAGAGTTACTGCATCCATCACACCAGACCCCGGAGCTAACGATTCTACGGCACTTCAGGCACTTTACACTCATGGTACAAATCGATTTTAGTGACAGAAAGACAATTAAGTTACTGGAAAACAATGAAAATACGTGTACAAAAAATTAGGCCTACTCGCGACAATGTAAACAATGGTTCAGAAGTTTCTTACTGGAAATTACTTAAGAGATGACGATGCTCTACTGATATAAAGTGGCAGCAAACGTATTTGGCACACTAAACTATCAGTAAACGCACTTAAAATTGCGGTATGAAGTTTAATCTGAAAGCTCAAAAGTTTGGCCTGGCCGCGATATATAAACAAAATGTACTTTGCTTGATTACTGTGAAAATATGCGAGTAAGACAAAAACTTTTAATGGTATGCTTGAAGAGCACTATAATTAACGTAATAAATTAGTTTAAAGTGTTAGAAGCAGTTTATTACTACTAAAATTACTTATCTTGTACGGGAGCTGTGACTCAAACATCTGTATAGCAGGTGCAGGGCTACCAAATTGTTAAATTTGTCAGGTAAAACACATTCTGTGGTGTAGGGCATTTAGGATTATGTGAAATTATTCAGGTGTTTAATCATGATGTCTATTTAGCTAAACTTGTTGGCATCAACTGAATAGAGAAGCGAATTACTACAAGCTCAAAATATTACCACTGATGTTGTGGTAACACTCGGAGCTTATGAAGTGACTTAAAATATTTTTATGAAAATTGGGGCCCCACTCCCCCTGGACTAAGGTTGCTGCCAGTGCAGTTAATATCAATCATGAATTTCAGTAGGTGTTTCTTGATGAATCCAGGAACAGATTTATTGAAGATAAATGTATCTTATCTTATTGACAATCTAACTTTAAAGCCAATATGAAGCAGTGAAAACTTTAGATGAAACATTTCCTGAAAGATAGGCCCACTAATTGTCATTGCCAGTGTAACAGGCAGAAGGTTATAATATGCTACCCACTGCACAAATAATGGTGATTTACATGAGAGATAACTGTTTACTGAAATGTGTGGGCATGTTGGGGAAAGAACGGGGACTCAATACTCCATATCACACCAGGCATTTCATCATCTTAGACATAAGTACAATATTTAGTAGTTTTTATACTGAAGTAGTAAAAGTAGTTATAAAAATTAAATGAAATGGAGCATACATACGTTTTACAATAATTCATTACTGAGCAGCATCTGAAGGTGAGCTTGTAAGTTTAGCAGTAATATTTGTTTTCTACTTCATCATGTAGCTCATGGTTGAGCTATCATTCTGTTACCTAGCTGTGGTGGTCTTGGGCTCCTGAAAAACTGTCTTCAATCATTACTTTTCCAACTCATATGTTACTATTATTTCTGTCTCCTCCTCCATGAAGACATCATGGTGATAGTACTTTTATCACTTGCCGTGATTTATCTAGTGTTTGTGCCCTTTCCAAGCCACAGTGGGAAACTGGATTTAGGGTTCATGATTACATTTTTGTTTCGCTATGTTCCAGATAATTTTAATTGTAATAAAATATCATACAAGATCTATCATAACAGCTATTACTAGTTTCCTGAAATAACCGAGGGCATTAAATTAAACATTTTTCTTAATAATGCAATGTCCATTACTGCATTCTTTTTGTACTTATGCTGGGATTTAATGAAAGGGCTGGAAGTACTTAACAGCAAAGCAAATGAGATATTTAGAGCATCAACTTAGCAAGGGCTCGTCATACGGATATGCTATTGTTTTATTTCTATGAAATCATCATAATTAAATACAATTAAAATTGCAAATACAGTTTTAAATGTTATTTAAATTTGTTCATAGCAAAATCTAATTCTGACTGAAAATGTGTGTGAATGCAGAAAATGTGCTTGTAAAATAAATAAATAAATAAATTACTTATTGGAGGCAGCAATTTTAGCTTTCATTGTCAGTTCTGTAATTAGGTCTCCTGTCTTTCCATACTATGAAAAGGAAAGCTGCTGCACACCGCATAGCGGAGATGCTGAGTTGCAGGTAGGCACAACAGAGAGACTATTGTTGATGAAGGCCTTAACGGCCTTTTATGTGGGTGTCTTTTTGTTCTGCCTATGTACGACTTCGCATCTCTGCTATATGGTGAATAGCAACTTTCCTTCTCATAATATTGTTACATTACATCCCAGATTTTCCATTGTTTCCCTTTTGTCTTTCCATATTTTCATAGGGAAACACTCAAGTATTTTTATGCCTGAAATGAAGTAAATAAAGTTTACATATAACACTAATTTCAGTAATTCCTTGTCTCTGTGGGAAGAAATACAGCTAAAGGAAAACATCTAAAAATCAGAGTGATGAGCACTATCTCTTGCACAGAAAATGAAGCATTAGGAGACAATGTAGTATTGATTAGTAATGCTTACATCCCTGTCCTCTATCCAATGAGAAGATTATGAACTTCAGTGTCCACATGTTCCACAATACAGGATAACACTGCATGCAACATGCAACCAAAGGTAGTACTGTCAACAGTGGCTAGACAATACACTTTTTTAGACTACCACATTCTCTGATTCAATGTACTGCACCACAGACAACTATTAATTTGCTCTACTCTGTACATCAGTATCTCATGCAACAAATAGTACCATAGGGCAAACCACTTTCAAAATGCTGCTGTTAAGGCACGTGAAAGATTAACACATTCCTCTTCAAAATACTTACATTAGAGTGGGGAAACAGCTGCCCCAGTCTACATTTTGCCTTCCTCACCCAAAATCTTTGTATGTGAACATATTCCCACTGTATTTAACACACAAGAATCTAAAATCATTTACCTGGTCTCTCTCTGCAGTGAAACCTTCATACTCAGCATCTCCATCTCACTGTCCCTGTGTATGTATATGGCTCTCTGCCACTCTCTTTTTTTCTCCCACTGTCTCATTTTTTCCCCACTGATTTACAGTATATCCCACTGCCAATGTCACCTCTCTCAATCACACTGTTTGCATTTGCCTTTACTCCCACTGTCTCCACAACTCCTTAACAGCTCAAAAATAGTTCTGGGGTATCCAGTTTCGTTTTTTCCCTTATATTCAAGAGTGTAAAACCTCAGGCCAAAATTGTCTCTCCCCCACACCTGTGTTTTCAAGTATACAACAAAACTGATTTATGGCGTCCACAAGTCTTTTTGTCTACACTGGCTCCTATCTCTTTTCCACCCACTTTTCTTTCACATATCTTTCCTCCTCTTTTACTACCACTGTCCCACTGCCCACCAATATCTCCTTACCTTTCTTTTTAAAGAAATTTCCATCATTTGACTATTAATAGTTCATTTGTTTTACATAGTCATGATTTCAGCTGTATACCCATTCTTAAGCTCGTGTCTGTGAGTCATAGAAAAATTGTATTATTGGTCTTATGATGTGTTCTACTGCAGGATATGAGTACATGAGGAGGATATGTAAAATGGCTGTCATTGTGCACAGTTGAAAACCACAAATTAGCCTATAAAGATAAAAATACCTTTTTCCAATAACAGAACAACACAGCACGACAGACATATTAACATTTGAACATGCATTCAAGAATGGCTATAAAGATAATGCCATTATTGTGAAAAATAAAAGCACACTCTAAAGTCAATTTATGGAAATTTGTTCTAAAAAATTCCCCACGTTTGTTCCCTCATGTCCATTCCACCATTGTGTAGCATTTGAATGCAATGGAGAACGTTCAACAATGAAGTTTGAGTAACACAAGCCAAGTCAGAAAAATTACTGGTTGGCCTTATGTGCATTATCCACTTGCTTGTCATCAATTAGTATGTGAACGCCACTGATCATTCCTATCCTGTTCCATTACTGAAGACTAGAAAATTTGTCTTTATGTTAATCTAAGGGAAAGAATAGAAAGGTATTCTTTAGTCCAAACAATCAGCAATGCCACATAGAAAGACTTGTTTGCATCCACATAAGATAATGTTATGCATCTTGTCAAACAGTGGCCATGTGGTGTACTAAGAGTTCATTGCAAAACAGACATCTTGCAGATGCAGTTCCAGAACAACAACCAGGAAGACTGTGTGAAGTGATGCTATTCCACAATAATAGCCATCAGCATTCTACTAGAAACATTATACAACAGTTGGGTTGGGACGTCTTTCTGCACCCACCTTTTTCCATCTGCTCTTGCGCACTCCAGTTTCATCTTTTCTGCTCTCTGTTCGATGATCTTCACGTACTCCCTTTTGGAGTGAAAATACAGTTTGAACAAGGCTCTGTGTGTTCTTTGCTACAAAACTAAATGAATTCTACAGTTGTGGATTGAGAAAGTTACCCCTACACTGGCATATGGTAGTGAACAGTGAAGCAGATTACGTTATTTGATGACTTAAGACTCCATTATGTATAATATGCGTTTTTTGAGCTTATAGTAAACACTACAGCTTTATTTATTGGACTAAGATGATCCATTGATCATGAAAGGGTTAATCTGGAAACAAACAGTAAAAGGCTAAGTATGGAATAACTTTTGCCACAGTCAGTCCCTCTGCCAATCAAATAAATTGTCTTAAACCAGCAGCCTAACTGCATGAGCAGTTGTGGTGGACAGAGTGAGAATGTCAGTGAGGGGATGGGGTGACAGAGGGTGTAATATAGGAGGCACAGGGACAGGGATAGAGTTAGGCATGTGAAAGGGCAGCATGAGATGAGTATGTGCCAAGCAAGGTGGTAAGAGATGGAAAAGAGTCACCGTGGTACAACAACCGAGTTAGAAAACTGCTGCAGAAGCAAAGGGAACTTCACAGCAAACATAAACATAGCCAAAGCTTTGCAGACAAACAAAAATTACACAAAGCGAAATGTAGTGTGAGGAGGGCTATGCGAGAGGCGTTCAGTGAATTTGAAAGTAAAGTTCTATGTACTGACTTGGCAGAAAATCCTAAGAAATTTTGGTCTTACATCAAAGCGGTAGGTAGATCAAAACAATGTCCAGACACTCTGTGACCAAAATGGTACTGAAACAGAGGATGACAGACTAAAGGCCGAAATACTAAATGTCTTCTTCCAAAGCTGTTTCACAGAGGAAGACTACACTGTACTTCCCTAGATTGTCGCACAGATGACAAATTGGTAGATATCAAAATAGATGACAGAGGGACACAGAAAAAATTAAAATCGCTCAAAAGAGTAAAGGCCGCTGGACCAGATGGGATAGCAGTTCGATTTTACACAGAGTACGTGAAGGAACTTGCCCCCTTTCTTGCAGCAGTGTACCGTAGGTCTCTAGAAGAGGGTAGCATTCCAAAGGATTGGAAAAGGGCACAGGTCATCCCCGTTTTCAAGAAGGGGCGCCTAACAGGTGTGCGGAACTATAGACCTATATCTCTAACGTTGATCAGTTGTAGAATTTTGGAACACGTATTACGTTAGAGTATAATGACTTTTATGGAGACTAGAAAAGTAGCCTGTAGGAATCAGCATGGGTTTTGAGAAAGACGGTCGTGTGAAACCCAGCTCGTGCTCTTCGTCCACGAGACTCAGAGGGCCATAGACACGGGTTCACAGGTAGATGCCGTGTTTCTTGACTTCCCCAAGGCGTTTGACACAGTTCCCCACAGTCGTTTAATGAACAAAGTAAGAGCATATGGACTATCAGACCAATTGTGTGATTGGATTGAGGAGTTCCTAGATAACAGAACGCAGCATGTCATTCTCAATGAAGAGAAGTCTTGCAAAGTAAGAGTGATTTCAGGTGTGCCGCAGGGGAGTGTCATAGGACCGTTGCTATTTACAATATACATGAATGACCTGGTGGATGACATCGGAAGTTCACTGAGGCTTTTTGTGGATGATGCTGTGGTATATCGAGAGGTTGTAACAATGGAAAATTGTACTGAAATGCAGGAGGATCTGCAGCGAATTGACACATGGTGCAGGGAATGGCAATTGAATCTCAATGTAGACAAGTGTAATGTGCTGCGAATACATAGAAAGATAGATCCCTCATCATTTAGCTACGAAATAGCAGGTCAGCAACTGGAAGAAGTTAATTCCACAAATTGTCTGGGAGTATGCATTAGGAGTGATTTAAAATGGAATGATCATATAAAGTTGATCGTCGGTAAAGCAGATGCCAGACAGATTCATTGGAAGAATCCTAAGGAAATGCAACCCGAAAACAAAGGAAGTAGGTTACAGTATGCTTATTTGCCCACTGCTTGAATACTGCTCAGCAGTGTGGGATCCGTACCAGTTAGGGTTGATAGAAGAGATAGAGGAGATCCAACGGAGAGCAGCGCGCTTCGTTGCAGGATCATTTAGTAATCGCAAAAGCATTATGGGGATGATGGATAAACTCCAGTGGAAGACACTGCAGGAGAGGTGCTCAGTAGCTCGGTATGGGCTTTTGTTATAGTTTTGAGAACATACCTTCACCAAAGAGTGAAGCAGTATATTGCTCCCTTCTACGTGTATCTCGTGAAGAGACCATGAGGATAAAATCAGAGAGATTTGAGTCCACAAAGAATCATACCAACAGTCCTATTTTCCATGAACAATACAAGACTGGAATAGAAGGGAGAACCTCTAGAGGTACTCAGGGTACTCTCCGCCACACACAGTCAGGTGGCTTGCGGAGTATGGATCTAGATGTAGATGTAGGGGCTACAGACTACTGAGGGAGGAGAATTGTGGAACTTAAGAACAAGTTAATGGGAAATCCCATGTTTAAGTTGGTGAAGCTGGTATGGGAGTGGAGTGGGTGAGAGGACTGGAGATGGGTCTCGAGGATGCTGTACACCTGTTGTGCAGCTACCAACAAGTCAGGCAACTTGTACTCAGTGACTTGTTGTCATTAGGTAGTAAAGTACCCTCTCGGCAGGCAAAGGATGCAAAATAACTGTGGCACCCATGTAGGCCAGGCTATTTCATACGTCCGTCAAGCGATAAATACCGCTTTGGGAGAAACGAAGGATTACACAGACAATAATCTCCATTTCACTGCATGATGATGAGATTCCAGACCACTGGCTATGAATGTGGTTAACTTGTTCCAGTCCCCATTAACATTGGCATATTTTCCTCTTTAAGAAACTCAACTATGCAGAGTGATAGTTTTATACTTAAATATATTCATCTGAAGATGCTGATTTTAATATGAGCCATGACTATGGGATAAGGGGACTGTGGTCTAAACACAACTACAATTAGTAATGTTTGCTGACCTTTACAATGACTTATTTTGAAATGTCAATTTGCTGCTTAAATATTTGTCTTCCTCTTTGATCACATTTCCCTCACAATCTATGACAGTAAACATATAATTGCTACTGCACATTTGTAACCAATCTTTCATAGTTATGATGACAATGAAAATTTTCAGTATGAATTATGTACTACATAATTAATGTCCAGTGTCAAGTTCAAGTACACAATTTTGAGCAACTATTTGACTGAAATGCTTTAGCATACCTCCAATGAAGAATTAGTTTCAAAGAAAAAGATGAAAATAATGTACCACATAAGAAAATATTAAAGTGGCAACTTTAACGTATAATTAAGCTACTGACATAAGCGAAAAATCTCACCTGCTGACTGTTCCTCTAGGTGTACCTCTTGTGCCCCCTGCAAGAAAGTAAAAAAGCTGAATAACTTTACATCAACTTAATTTAAATGTAAGTCAGACACCTTGAAACATGGCAGTGGTATGTCACCTCACTACACATACTCACCTCGGTGTTAATAGGTTGGTAAACTAAAATAATGATGGAGGTTAGGAATCATGTACAGTGACAAGTTGATAGTTATGAAATGTTATTGAAGTGAGAATGATTAAAACTGCATAATTATCTAAGTGAAGAAGCACAAAATATTTGAATTTTAAATGAGCTTAACAGTCTGAATTCACTACAGCTGACATCTGCCACAAAGCTTCCGTCAGAGAGCAGGACAAAGGTGCCCAAAAAATTCAAGTCAACAAGGATACTGTCAGTGGCCAAAACAGTAGGACAGCACAGTTTGGTGGAATGAACTCCCCTCAACTATTACCTGGTGTAGTAGTCCAAAGGATCATGGAAGGGGAAATGAATAATGCACCATTATAAAATCACAAATTATAGAAACAGAGATCAAAATAAGGTCCATTTTGACTTCATCTACGTCTGTCAGGCCAGAAATTGGAGAAGGGTTCTCAGTCCCAGAGATCCAACTGACGTTGGCCCACACAACAGAAAACTAGGTGGAATTGTTGAAACACCTAGCAAACGAAACACAGTCAGTTTTTTGCTATCCTGATAAGATGTGACAACACTGAGTATGGAACTGTTTATAATGAAGATAGTTTGCCTTTGCAGAATGATGGTTAAAAAGTGAAGAGCATATCTCTGTATGCGAGTTGGCTCGTGACATACCTCAGTCCACCAAGAGACCAGAATACACCACACTAAAATTGTGTGAGATTGTAACACTGTGGCGGTAAGGATAACATTTGTAAGATATTCTGCCTGGTCATCACAGACGGGGAAATGATGTTTCCTGAAGGGTGCCAGGGAGCAGTAAATCTCCAGTCATCCTTAAAAAGCTGCCATTTGGGTGTTCTCGAGGGTGGCGTAGGAGTCAGAAAGTGGCCAGCAAATGGGAAATGGTTGCTTGAATACCTATCAGAGACAATGGAACATTACAGATGATGGGCAAACTGGGCAGTGCTAGAGAGCTGTAGATGGAGGTAGGAGTGCAAAGTCTGGAAGGAATGTGGGTGCTCCCATGGTAAAGCAAATGAGGTTAAGGTAATTGAGGATGTCAGCCAAGACGGCACGGTGGAGAGCCTAAAAGGGGATGGTGTGCATTAGTCAATGAGCAGCAGGACGGGGTGAAGAAGAAGCCTAATAAGCTGGAAGAAGTCTGCCCATGACACTGAATGACTGCGGGATTTAAACAGTACAAATGGAGACGTTCAGGTACGGAAGTAAAATGAGCACTGGAATAGCTTGAAGCTGTGTGTCAGGGAGACTATGATCATCATCCTCAATAAGCAAAATCTGTCTACTTTCTTTACATATAAGAAGTGTTAGGGGGATGGGGGTGGATTTCAATGTTGACTAGAAAGAAATGCGATAATTCGAAGCAGTCATTAGGACGCAGTTTTGTTTTGTGCAGGCACAGAACAAGCAGAGGTTGCAATTCCAAGAGCAGACGGAAGTCCGCTTTTTGGATCGAAGGCCACAAACATTCCATTGGAAGAGTGTCATGATTAGGGAAGGGAAGAGGGGGAAGAAATGGAGGGGTGTCACCTCAGCAGCTATGGAGTGGCAGCTTTCAAAGGATCACTGCTAAAGGGCACAGAGACTGGATTATACTCCTGTACAGAGTTGTTGTCACTCTCCTTCTGTCTGTCCTCAGTCCAGAGCAGAGAACAAGCAGAAGAGGTGGCATGGTCACTATTGAAACTGATGCAGCAGAGAGGAGAAGGCAGGCAGGCTACACAGTTGGCTGGGTGTCGACACGACCTACAATCGTGGTTGCAATGATTATACTCATAGCAGTGCAGTGGGTTCTAAATGTATTGTCTGACTAAGATTCATCGGGCAACATTTATGCAAATTATGGAATTGAGTGTGAGAGAAATGAAATTTCTGCCCTTTTTGCATATGGGCTTCACTCTTAGATTATTTTCTTAAAGTACCTGTAGCTAAAGTCATGAAATTTATGTCTTGTGATAGAGAAAAGGCCACGGCCTTTGACAGAAGCACCACTGTAATAAAAGTGAAAAAGAGTGTGTGTGGTCTCTAAGAATGCCTCTGATGATGATGACTGGTTTTCGGGGCACTGAACTACAATATAAGCAGTGTCCATACAAAGTCCCAATTTTTACACAGTCCAATCTGGAGACAGTCATGAATGATGATATGATGACAACACAAACACCCAGTCCCAATAGGAATGCGTCTACTTTTTCATCAAGAAATCGACTGTGACGACACCCTGATTGGAGAGCTACGTTTGGATTTCTGCTTCATTCAGACCATACAGCTGCCTAGTGTAAATAACAAGACATGAAGAATTCTACTTTTGATGGGGCTCAACAAGAACAGGATAGGCGTGGAGGACTGAAGCTGCAAATTATTGTTGTGCCTGAGAATCTTAAGTAGTCTCCAAATGTGAAGAGCCATTGTGTTAATAGGAGCAGGATTTCACAGTGATGGCAATGGTATCAACACCATTCTGAATAATAAATGGATTTACTGTAGCAAAGGACTGATCATCTTCAGTCTGAGAAACCACAAAGCACTCTGCTGAAGCTGGGAGGGTTTCCAATCATTAAACCCCATTCCGTTTATGTTTAGTAGATGCTTACTATGAAGATAATGACTGACTCCTCTTAAGAATATCCCCCACGATCGCTAGCATCTCCAATGGCACACTACTTCAACAGGGGCCCCTCTCAGTGGGGAGCGCATCTGCCTTGTGTGATTGTTCACAACTCAAGTCACACCTCCTGAACACCTGACAGACTTACGGACGGACCAATCTGTAATTTGGGAAGGTAGCAGCTGAGGCAATCACCGCTCCTTGGGCCTTGCCTGTCCTAGAATTTATGTGCAAACCTTACCTGTTGACCTGGGGCTGTGATATGGGTCAGAACATTGTGTTTGGTGGTGTGCTCAGCAACAGGGTGGTACAATCATTTCTTGGCCAAGGTTTATTAGTGGCCATTCATGCAGACAGGCAACTTCTTGTTTATCACCTCCTTGTAGAACGCAGTACAGTGGTTACAGCCTAGCTTGCGAATCACATGACTGGTTTCCCAGGTTGCCCACCATTAATGGGGTAGGCTACGTTCATGACTGGACTTCAATAGGTGGTGGTGATGGGAGGATGTGTGGCCAAGCCGTGCCTCTAGATCTATTACAAGGGCATGAGACATGAAGCAAGGGAGTTGGAAGCAGATATTGTGTAGGGATGGACAAGGACACTGTAATAGCATTGTGGGGGTTGTGGGAAGCATAGTGGGTAGGAAATTTCACATTTCAGGACACAATGAAAGGTAGTCAGAACCCTGGTGGAGAATGTAGTTCACTTGCTTCAGTTCTGGGTGGTACCAAGTCACAAGTGAATGCTCCTCTGTGGCTGAACAGTGGGACTTTGTGAGGTGGGTGGTGACTGGAAAGAAATGCCACAATGTTGGAAGGGTAATTACTGTCTGTAAAGACATGAATGACACCCTTTATATTTTAAGGCTCTGTGGAAGGGGTTTCTTGGTATGGAATGAGTGGCAGGTGCCTATGAGGAGGAACTCCTAGTGGTTGGTAGGTTTGATATGGACAGACATAATGATGAAGTCATATTTCAGGTGGAGGTCACATTGAGGAAGGTGGCTAGTTGGGTAGAGTAGGATCACATGAAGCAAATGAGAGAGAAGGTGCTGTGGTTCTGGAAGAATGTAGATAGGGTGTCTTCACCCTCAATCCAGAGCACAAAGATGTCATTAAGGAATCTGAACCAGGTGATCAGTTTGAGGATCTAGGTGTTTAGGAAAGATTCCTCTGGATGCCCCACGAATAGGTTGGCATAGGATGGTGCCACGGGGTTCCCACAGCTTTTTTTAAACAGAGGCCTTGTTAGGTGAAAGCTCTAATCCAAAGACTAACTTTGTTGTGTCTATCTGCGACTCAGAATCTTGGCTACATGGTGAGTAGCAACTATCCTTTTCACAATATTGTTGCAAACAAATTTAGTGTTTCAGTCTTGTCCACAGATGTCTAACACTTTCAGACAAAGAGAACCTCACCAAAGAATTACATCACATAAGAAAAGTGTTACAAAGAATGAGTAGCCACATGATCAAATTGAATGGGTGTTGCAGTCAAATTCAACAACAGCTGAATAAGAAATTGAGAGTGAGAGTGTAAGAGAATCCAAAAACTACTTTTTTAGCTTATGTTGACCCAATATATGAGAAGATTGGGAGACTCCTATGGATACACAGCATCCTGTGTATTTTTTCTTTTCAGCTAGGATAAGAAGTCTCCTTTGTAACATCAAAGATGAACTAGATAGAGCACCAGCAACACAACCAAGTGAAACAAAGAAGCAAATCAGATGTCACCAAAGTCTGCTCTGAATATAATCATGAAATGAAATGTGGTGAGACCATTTTCATGTTGGACACTTCAGATAGCTTGAACAAAGTCATTAAAGCTCTAGTGGGTGCACCTACGTATAAAGTGCACCAACTGCAAATAACATTCTTTTGTATCACTTGATTGTTATTTTACATTTGGGAGTCCACTTCTCTTTCTTCATTATTGCTTTAGCTAACACATTGGAAAGCTGTGTTGTTACACGTCCAAGTGAGCAGCAGTATCATAAAATACACAGTGAACCAGGTGAGAAAAAATTACAACCTGTGAAAGAGAAGACCCAGAGTCTGAGATAGCAGCACAACCCGTTAATGAGGCAATTGCCTACGAGATAATTAGTACTTGAATATATGTCTGGCTGGGATCTGATGCAACTGTGATGTTTGATACACTGAGTAGGTCATAATTGTGCAACAACACTCTTAAGCAGCAACAAAGTTAAACAATGAAGGTTATTTTGTTATTGTTTAGTAAAAAAGTGACTCAGCCGATATAGCAGGGGTTTATTTTATCATTGCTTGGTTAAATTAAGATTAAACTGTCATTTTTCTCATAAATGTTTACCTCATTAACAAGACAGCCACCCTTTACATGTGTATAAAGTACGTCACAAGCTTGCTCGCATTACAAAAATCAGCACAACCGCCAAGGGTTAAGGAGTGTTGAAACAAATATGTCAGAAAATCTAATAAGCATAAACAGTCATTTCCATTTAACAAGGCTTGGAGTGCAGTGTTGAATTTATTAAGCTCTCACAACCAACCAAATTCGCCAGCGCTGAGATAAACACACAATAGTTGCATGTCATGGAATATCGGAGAGGACTCCAAACAGTAGTACATGAAAGGGCATAGTGGATATGAGCAATCAAACTTTGTTGTTGGTCATGTACCACTATCAATAACAAAGGCTTCTTTGTCAGGTTGGATACCTAGCACTGAGTTCATGTAACTCCAGACATGCAGCACCTGAAAGGGCCTGCTCAATATGTCATCAAAATATTATGCATAAAAAATGTAAAAACTATGCAGGACTCCTGGAAGCACAGAATTAAACACTGACAAGGCTTCCCCATTAGATATTTTCAAGTAGGTGCTAAGAGATACTTATGTAAAATTCACAATGTTTCATACTATATTTGTGACACTGCAATAGACTGCATCATCACTTTAAGTACGTGGTCTGGACAAGAGGAGGGGGTTAAGCTTTGGAACTTCTGCCAAGGGTGCCACACTACCTTGATGCAGGTCTGTAAATGATGAACCATGCATACAAATTCAAGAACTTTTAGAATTTCCAGAAAATGTAACAAAGTAATTAGAAAATACTAACTGCTAGTGGTCCCCCTCAGCCAAATGAGCATTTTCCAAAAGACAAAGGAAGGTACTTTTCTTGTAATTACTGTAATGTTGGAACTGAACTGACCTCAAACTTCACAGTGATTTGTTAACATGTTCAGAGAAACCGCACATGTAATGACTGTATTGTCTATTCTGTGGATCAATGAAAACAGGTTTGTTACCTGTCTGACACATATTTTTATGTACTTGATAAGGGCTTGATGCCAAAATCATGACAGTAATGAAAATAAAGAAAAAGAATAAAAATTGAAAATGAAGTAGGGCATCACTCATCTTACAGAAAAACCAAAACAATTGGTGCCAATCATTTGAAACTAATGTCATCCTACCTTACAAAGCTCCCAAGGGAAGCTCCAAATGGGTATCTCAAAACACAATGTCTGGAAAAAACTGTAGATCTTGTGCTTATTCCACAAAGAAGTACAATGGAAATTATGAATTTGAAAGTAGTAAGGAATGGTGAATTTGAAGTCCAACTCCTACATAATAAAGAATGAAGAGAGACACAAAGGTCACTAAAATATAATGCAGACAGACTTGCTACACCAAAAGAATCTGTTAAAAGCTATTAGCATGAAATTAAACTGACTAAACATGGCAGCTGGCAAAAAGATATCCACAGCGATCAATAATGCTGCACAAAAAATATTTCAATCTATAGAAAATGAAAGGAAAATATGGGGGAATGAAATATGCAAACAAACCATAGCAGAGAGGCCTAAAAGGAGAGAAAAATGGAAAAGCTCAAAGAAAATTCAAGATTATGATCAATTTAAACAACAAAGAAAGAAAATAGCCAGATTAATCAGAAATACCAATGAGCATTTGAAAATGAGAAACTTTTGCACATAGACAAAACTTTGTAATAATTGTTCCCATGATTTTTAACAAACTTTGAAGAACAAATGACATGGATACCAAATTGCAAATGTGTTTCTAAAATGGAAACGGCCAAACTGGGTTGAGCAATACTGGAAATTATGATATACTGGCAAGATATCATTATCAGCTTCTGAACTGTTCTGAACAAAGTCATACATCTGAATTATGAGATATTAATGAAAATTCTGAAGTTTTACCACCAGCTATGTAAGAAACTGAAGAATTACTTAACACCCTCAAAAATAACACAGCTTGTGGAGAAGATTCTATTACAGCTGAACTTTTGAAGTGGTCTTTGCCAAATAAAGCAAATGAGCTAGATTTACTCTTTGATGAAACCTGGAAAAAAGAAAAAAAATTCCAGAGAATGGAGATTTGCCTTGACACATCCACTGCACACGGAAGATAATAAACAGGATGTAAACAACTACATAGTAATCTATTTACTGTCAGTAGCATCTAAGTATTTTCCAAAATTGTATTAAGCAGAGTAACAACAACACTAGATGACCATTTAGGTGAATATCAAGGTTGTTTTAGGAAGGGATGGTCAGGGTCATAACAAATATTTAACCCCAAGACAGTAATTCATCTTCTGTTACTTAATTCAAAGGACACTGTAGTTATCTTGTGGATAACAAGAAGGCTTTTCATAAAGTTGACAGAATAACTACAGATAAAAATGTGGCATCTACTACAACACAAATTTCTGTAAGAAATAGGCAGTAGAACTGGCTTAAAGACTTATATAGGACAAAAACAATTTAACAAATGTTAAAGCTAGAAATCCCTGAAAAGAGATGTCCAAATAGAGAGGGTAAGAAAAATTAAAATATGTAGGGGAGATAACACAATTATGCAGTACAAAAAAATTTGAATACATTGGGGAGAGCATAGATCATCACTAAGGAACTGTGGAATAAAAAGTGCCTCAAAAAAATTGCAAAGATAAGGCATTACAACAACCGTAATGAAGTCACAATGCTTATATTAAAGTGAATGCCTAGCATTACACTGCAATTTAGATAAATTAGTAGTATTACAAAGGAGAGTTACAACGAAAATATTAAGACCACAAAACACAGCAGAAGGTTGGAAATTACAAATTAATGTTGATATACACTGTAACACAGAAAATATTTCAAATTTAGCTGAAACTGAAACATGGTCCTGAAATGGTCTATTCACAGGGAAAAAAATAAAAGTTATCCATGATCTTCATACAAATGTTCTTTTTTTTTGTTTGTCAATCATTGTTTTCTTTGTTAAACAATGGAAAATCCAGGTGGAATGTAACAATATATGACAAAGGCCTTACTGGCCAAAAGCTATGAGTGTGTGTATCTTTTTATTGTGACTATCAAGATTCAGCACCTGTGCTATAAGGTTTTCTTTGTATTTCAAATAACCCGTTTCAGACCCAAGATGTTATATGCATATTTGAGAAAGTCAAATAGTGACAAAATTAAGAAGATTATAGTTGAGAAGAAATTTTGCAGATTAATATGTGCCAAATTTTTCCCACGACAGTCCTGCGCCATACTGGAATGAAGCAGCATGCAGATTCAGCCAAAACCTTCCCTCCACCACACACCGTCAGGTGGCTTGCAGAGTATGGGTGTAGATGTAGATATAGACCAAGAAGGAAGATACATTCTCTAAGCCAAAGAGGGTGCAATTTTGGAATTACATAGAAGGAACATTGTGGGCACAATATGTTATTGCTGTGGTCTTCAGTCCTGAGACTGGTTTGATGAAGCTCTCCATGCAACTCTATCCTGTGCAAGCTACTTTATCTCCCTAGTACCTACTGAAACTTACATCCTTCTGTATGTGTTTAGTGTATTCATCTCTTGGTCTCCCTCTACAAATTTTACCCTCCATGCTGCCCTCCAATACCAAATTGGTGATCCCTTGATGCCTCAGAACATGTCCTATCAACCGATCCCTTCCTCCAGTCAAGTTGTGCCATAAACTTCTCTTCTCCCCAATCCTCTTCAATACCTCCTCATTAGTTGTATGATCTACCCATCTAATTTTCAGCATTCTTCTGTAGCACCACATTTCGAAAGCTTCTATTCTCTTCTTGTCCAAACTAGTTATCGTCCATGTTTCACTTCCATACATGGCTACGCTCCATACAAATACTTTCAGAAACAACTTCCAGACACTTAAATCTATACTCGATGTTAACAAACTTCTCTTCTTCAGAAACGCTTTCCTTGCCATTGCCAGTCTACATTTTCTATCCCCTCTACATCAACCATCATCAGTTATTTTGCTCCCCAAACAGCAAAACTCCTTTACTACTTCAATTGTCTCATTTCCTAATCTAATTCCCTCAGCATCACCCGACTTCATTCGACTACATTCCCTTATCCTCATTTTGCTTTTGTTGGTGTTCATCTTATATCCTCCTTTCAAGACACTGTCCATTCCATTCAACTGCTCTTCCAAGTCCTTTGCTGTCTGACCAAATTACAATGTCATTGGTGAACCTTGAAGTTTTTATTTCTTCTCCAAGGATTTTAATACATATTCCCAATTTTTCTTTTGTTTCCTTTATTGCTTGCTCAATAAACAGATTAAATAACATTGAGGACAGGATACAATCCTCTCACACTCCCTTCCCAACCACTGCTCCACTTTCATGACCCTCGACTATTATAATTGATATCTGGTTCCTGTTCAAATTGTAAAAAGTGTTCCACGCACTGTATTTTACCCCTGCCACTTTCAGAATTTGAAAGAGAGTATTCCACTCAAAATTGTCAAAAGCTTTCTCCAAGTCTACAAATGCTAGAAACCTATGTTTGCCTTTCCTTATTCTTTCATCTAAGATAAGTCATAGGGTCAGTATTGACTCAAGTGTTCCAACGTTTCTAGGGAATCTAAACTGATCTTCATCAAGGTCAGCTTCTACCAGTTTTTCCATTCATCTGTAAAGAATTCGCATTAGTATTTTGCATCCGTGACTTATTAAACTGATTGTTTGGTAATTTTCACATCTCTCAGCAACTGCTTTCTTAGGAATTGGAATTATTATATTCTTCTTGAAGTCTGAGGGTATTTCTTCTGTCTCATAAATCTTGCTCACCAGGTGGTGGAATTCTGTCAGGACTGGCTCTCTGAAGGCCATTAGTAGTTCTAATGGAATGTTGTCTACTCCGGGGGCTTTGTTTCGATTCAGGTCTTTCAGTGTTCTGTCAAACTATTCAGGCAGTATTGTATCTCCTATTTCATCTTCTACATCTTCTACCATTTCCATAATATTGTCTTCAAGTACATCGCCATTTTATAGACCCTCTTCATACTCATTCCATCTTTCTGCTTTCTCTTATTTGCTTAGAACTGGGATTCCGTCTGAGATCTTGATACTCATACAAGTGGTTCTATTTTCTCCAAAGGTCTCTTTAATTTTCCTGTAGGTAGTATCTATCTTACCCCTAGTGAGATAAGCCTCTACATCTTTACATTTGTCCTCTAGCCATGCCTGCTTAGCCATTTTGCACTTCCTGTTTATCTCATTTTTGAGACGTTTGTATTCCTATTTGCCTGCTTCATTTACTGCATTTTTATATTTTCCCCTGTCATCAATTAAATTCAATATTTCGTCTGTTACCCAAGTATTTCTACTAGCCCTCGTCTTTTTACCTATCTGATCCTCTGCTGCCTTCACTACTTCATCTCTCAAAGCTACCCATTCTTCTTCTACTGTCTTTCTTTCCCCCATTCCTGTCAATTGTTCCCTTATGTTCTCCCTGAAACTCTGTACAACCTCAAGTTTAGTCAGTTTATCCAGGTCCCATCTCCTTAAATGCCCAACTTTTGCAGTTTCTTCAGTTTTAATCTACAGCTCATAACCAATAGATTGAGGTCAGTGCCCACATCTGCCCCTGGAAATTACTTAAAATTTTAAACCTGGTTCCTAAATCTCTGTCTTACCATGATATAATTTATCTGATACCTTCTAGTATCTCCAGGCTTCTTCCATGTATACAACCTTCTTTTATGATTCTTCAACCAAGTGTTAGCTATGATTAAGTTGTGCTCTGTGCAAAATTCTACCAGACGGCTTCCTCTTTAATTTCTTAGCCCCAATCCATATTCACCTACTACGTTTCCTTCTCTCCCCTTTCCTACTACCAAATTCCATTCACCCATGACTATTAAATTTTCATCTCCGTTCACTATCTGAATAATTTCTGTTATTTCATCATACATTTCTTCAATTTCCTCGTCATCTGCAGAGTTAGTTGGCATATAAACTTTTACTACTGTCGTAGGTGTGGGCTTTGTGTATATCTTTGTCACAATAATGCATTCACTATACTGTTTGTAGTTGCTTACCTGTACACCTATTTTTTTTTTTTTTTTTTTTTTTTTTTTATTCATTATTAAACCTACTCCTGCATTACCTGTAGTTGATTTTGTATTTATAACTCTGTATTCGCCTGACCAAAAGTCTTGTTCCTCCTGACACCGATCATCTCTAATTCCTACTATATAGATCTTCAATCTATCCATTTCCCTTTTTAGATTTTCTAACCTATCTGCTAGATTAAGGGATCTGACATTCCACACTCCAATCCGTAGAATGCCAGTTTTCTTTTTCCTGAAACATCGTTCTCTTGAGTAGTCCCCGCCCGGAGGTCCCAATGGGGGATTATTTTACCTCTGAAATATTTTGCCCAAGAGGACGCCATCATCATTTAACCATACAGGAAAGCTGCATGCCCTTGGGAAAAATTACAGCTGTGGTTTCCCCTTGCTTTCATCCATTCGTAGTACCAGCACAGCAAGGTTGTTTTGATTAGTGTTGCAAGGCCAGATGAAACTACTGAAAAGGCTTCTGCCCCTCTTCAGGAACCACATGTTTGTCAGTCCTCTCTACAGATACCCCTCCATTGTGGTTGCACCTAGGGTACGGCTATCTGTATCGCTGAGGCAATGGCAAGGTCCATGGTTCTTGGAAGAGAGGGAGGGGAAGGGGGGACAGCACAGTAATAGGAGAGCAATTGCAGCATATGCGAAAAGTTGCAAATATGAACCTAGGACAAGAGGGGCTTGATATTTAGGCTCATCAGATAAAAAAAAAAGAGAAATTGCTGATTTGACAAAGTCATTTAACACATTACAGTGACTATAAAATTTAAGACTTTTAGCCTTACCTGTATTTGACGTACACAGCTCCCTCTACTATCAGCTAATGAGACAGAGAAGATTTTTTCCAAGGTTTCTTTCTCTAATAAAAATAGGCCCTTGGAAAAACTGTCTCTTTAACGAGTATTGATGCCTTCTTTATCAAGTCCACAGAAGGTCATGAAATACACTTTTCTGAAGACAAACTGGATGTATTTTTGCAGCCACCAACCTTGAGACATTTCAGTAGTTTCCAGGAGCTTGCTTTGCCTGCATACATAGATAGTCTAAAGCCACACTGATACTGGTATAATTATCCCTATAATTTCAGGAGTCGTCAGTTCACTCCCCCCCCTCCCCCCCCCCCCCCTCTTTGTTAGACAACAGTAAGCAGTATGTGCCATTTTTTAAGATGATCAATTGTCGTGTTTAATGAGTATCAACTATGATGTAACCTATCACTCTGGTAAAATTATGGATCTCACAGTGTAATGTCTACAGTACTGATGAACAATGGTCACCACCAGAAAGTCATTTTTTAGTTGAAATGGTGCATTTAAACTTTTAATCACTTTAGAAACTTCCCATCTTGTACATGAAATCTTGCACAGATTCATGCAGCATTTCTGCAAGGTGGGATAATGATAGTTGCTTTATTGTCCTTCATAGTACATGATGATTTGAGTGATTTATTCCATGATAAAGATAAAGATATCTGGTTAGGGAGGCACTAAATTGCATGGTTATCAGCATCCATTCAAAGTCCCAATTTTTGCGTGGTCCAGTCCTGCCACTTTTTATTCCATATTGTCTCATTCTGGGTCAGTGATATGCCTTCCCCCTACATCTGTGATCACTGTGAAATATGCAATTACATCAGGAAAGTGAAGATGAAGTTTAACTCTCATTAAGATTCAGGTTACTAACCACTCACACACAACACAGCATTAATTATTAAGGAGAGTTGCTTGTTTTAAATTAAGAGCCAGTATGTGACTGGTCTTTGAAAAATGTTTTGGATCATTTAGCAGATAATTTAGACTTGAGATTGCATTTCAGTAACCAGTGCAATAGAGGTTAAAAAGTTTGTGGGGTCAGGAAACAAACCAGCATGGGAGATGTAATTAGAATGGAATGGAGATGAATAGGATATGTAGAAAGGAGTTTACTTGATTAATTAAGTCAGTAACATGTGGGAAGTATTGTAATGGCTCAAAGCCCTGAGCTGGTGAAAGTTGTGAGCGCCCTGGAATGAGTCCAGGAAGGAGGATGGTGTTAATTACATGCCACAAAATTAACTTTCTGCCAGTGGTGAAACTTACCCTTGTTCCACTGGTCTCTATAGTCCCCTCTTCAATTTCACACTCTTCAGCAATAGGAGAGAGAACACCTGAACATGATTGACAGAAAAAAATTCGAGTTAATATAAAAAAATACTTAAATGCATAAGTAAAAAACAAACAAGTGATACACAAAGATTGTTTCAACATTACAGGATAAAGAACAGAATCAATTATTTTAATTTATTAGAGTGCCTACTGATCAGTAAATTACTGAGCATCTAATCTACTGAATTATGGACAACGGTGATAATTACTAACCTTATCCCAGAAAGCCAGAACCTTATTTCAGTTGCAGGCTGGCTATCTGAAGACTGACTGGGACAAACAAAATTTTACTGTCAACGTTTTACATAGTTGACAAAATTTTAATATGTAAAATCCTTTAGTAATCTGCTTATAAAAACATAGAACTTTACGTTACAGGATGAACTCACTGTGGCATGTGTAAAAGTTAGGAACTGTGTGTGTATGACTGTATATGCAGCCTCACTAACTGCAGGCATACGCCAAAATTATATTCAGCCAGTATTTGACATTAAGAACACTTAGTGACTTCAGATAACTTCACTCATGATTCAAATTATCATAAATTTCTCTCAGGGTTACCCAACACAAAGTAATAGCAAAACTGTTTATAACATACTACATTTTTGCTGTTCATGCAGTAAAATTTCCACATCATAACACATACAATGCGACCCTCTTTTCCTTACTTACAGCTGGGTACATGAAGTCAGGAGAATGAATGGTAGATGAGATAAGGTGCTGTATTTGTAATGGTGAGGTAGGATGAAAAACTGATGGATACAATGACAGTATGGAGTAGGAGACATAATAAGAATGATGTGGAAGTGGGTTGTGTAGCATCTCAGTGGTGCCTTATGATCCTGCCTTCTGCCACACAATGCAGGGCTGCCTGTTGCTGGCTTTGTAGTAAGCACACCAACAAACAGACGCAAATGAGGGTGAAGTTTTCTGTAGCTATTCCCAGAAATACATGACACCAGGTAATGGATGAAGTGTAATGATTTTGTCTGTGTACTAATCGTAATGGGAAGCCATGAGGAGGATTTCCGGGAAACTCGGCCAGCTACCTGTCACGGCATTGCTGCATCAGGGATGTCCCTGACGGCGCCGAGAGACATTGCCCAGACACAGGCCATGCATTTTGCGGACTCTAACGCCACTATTAACTGTGATCCAGATTCCAGCAAGAGAAACCCCCACTGTGTGATGCCTGTCGCGTACAAATCACTGTACGCCACATTTTAGTTGGGTGTGATTTATATCATTCTGTCAGGGCAGAAGTTAATATTAGTGGGGATCTGCCTCTATTTTAGCTTATGACGAGCCGACTGTTTCACATACGGTAATAGATGAAATGCATTGATTCTTGCTTTGTAGTAGCCAAACCAACAAAAAAAGCAAATGAGGGAGGAGCTTTCTCTAGCTTCCCTCAGAAATACTTCACATCATTTAATAAATGAAATGTAATGATTGTGTCTGTGTACTAATCATACCAACAAGCAGATGCAAGTGAGGGAGGAGCTTTCTGCAACTTCATTCTGAAATACATCACTTAGTGTAATGGATGAAATGCAATGATTCTGGCTTTGTAGTAACCATGCCGACAAACAAATGCAAATTAGGGATTAGCTTTCTTTAGCTACCACAGAAATACTTAACATCATGTAATCAATGAAATTTATTGATTGTATCTGTGCACTAATCATACCAAAAAACAAACACAAATGAGGGAGGAGCTTTCTGTAGCTTCCCTCAGAAATACTTCACATCAGGTAATGGATGAAATGTAATGACTGTGTCTGTGTACTAATCATTCCAACAAGCAGATGAAAGTGAGTGAGGATCTTTCTCCAGCTTCTCTCAGAAATACTTCACATAGCATAGTAGATGAAACGCTATGATTCTGGCATAGTAGTAACCATACCAACAGACAAACGCAAATGAGGGAGGAGCTTTCTGTAGCTTCCCTCACAAATATGTCACATCAGCTAATGGATGAAATGTAATGACTGTGACTGTGTACTGATCATACCAACAAACAGACGCTAGTAAGGAGGAGCTTTCTGCAGCTTCTCTCAGAAATACATCATATATGGTAATAAATTAAATTAATGATTCTGTCTTTGTAGTAGCAATACCAATAAACAAACGTAAATGAGGGACGAGCTTTCTCTAGCATCTCTCAGAAATAACCCCACATCGGGTAATGGATGAAATGTGTTGATTGTGTCTGTGTACTAATCACTCCAACAAGCAGATGCAAGTGAGTGAGGATCTTTCCACAGCTTCTCTCAGAAATACTTCATATTGAGTAATAGATGAAATGCGATGATTCTGGGTTTGTAGTGACAAAACCAACAAGCAACGGCAAATGAAGGTGGAGCTTCCTGTAGCTATTCCCAGAAATACTTCACATATTGTAGTAGGTGAAATGTGATGATTCTTGCCTTGTAGTAACCATTGCAACATAAAATGCAAATGAGGTAGGAGCTTTCTGTAGGTTCCCTCAGAAATACTACACATCATGTACTAAATGAAATGTAATGATTGTGTCTGTGTACTAATCATACCAACAAACAAACGCAAATGAGGGAGAAGCTTTTTGTAGCTTCCCCCAGTAATACTTCACATCATGTAATCAATGAAATCTAATGATTTTGTCAGTGTACTAATCAGTCCAACAAACAGATGCAAGTGAGGGAGGAGCCTTCTGCAGCTTATCTCAGAAATACATCACATAGCGTAATAGGTGAAATGCGTTGATTCTGTCTTTGTAGTAACCATACCAACAAACAAATGCAAATGAGGTAGTAGCTTCCTGTAGCTTCCCCCAGAAATAATTAACATCATGTAATCAGTGAAATGTAATGATTGTGTCTGTGTACTAATCATACCAACAAACAAACGCAAATGAGGGAGAAGCTTTTTGTAGCTTCCCCCAGTAATACTTCACATCATGTAATCAATGAAATCTAATGATTTTGTCAGTGTACTAATCAGTCCAACAAACAGATGCAAGTGAGGGAGGAGCCTTCTGCAGCTTATCTCAGAAATACATCACATAGCGTAATAGATGAAATGCGTTGATTCTGTCTTTCTAGTAACCATACCAACAAACAAATGCAACTGAGGGAGCAGCTTCTGTAGCTTCCCTCAGAAATATTGCACGTAGCATGATAAATGAAATGCTATTATTCTGGCTCTGTAGTAACCATACCAACAAACAAACACAAATAAGTGTGGAGTTTTCTGTAGCTATTCCAAGAAATACATGACACTAGCTAATGGATGAAATGTAATGATTGTGTCTGTGTACTAATTATAACAACAGACAGATGCAAGTAAGGGAGGAGCTTTCTGCAACTTCTATCTGAAATACATCACATAGTGTAATAAATGAAATGCAATGATTCTGGCTTTGTAATAACCATACAAACAAACTGATGCAAATGAGGTAGGAGCTTTCTGTAGCTATTCTCAGAAATACTTCACATAGCATAATAGATGAAATGCTATGATTCTGGCATAGTAGTAACCATTCCAACAATCAAACGCAAATGAGGGAGGAGCTTTCTGTAGCTTCCCCCAGAAATACTTCACATCACGTAATCAATGACATATAATGATTGTGTCTGTGTACTAATCATTCCAAGAAACAGATGCAAGTGATGGAGGAGCTTTCTGCTGCTTCTATCAGAAATACTTAACATAGGGTATTGGATGAAATGCGATGATTCTGTCTTTCTAGTAACCATACCAACAAACAAATGCAACTGAGGGAGCAGCTTCTGTAGCTTCCCTCAGAAATATTGCACGTAGCATGATAAATGAAATGCTATTATTCTGGCTCTGTAGTAACCATACCAACAAACAAACACAAATGAAGGTGGAGCTTTCTGTAGCTATTCTCAGAAATACTTCACATAGCATAATAGATGAAATGCTATGATTCTGGCAAAGTAGTAACCATTCCAACAATCAAACGCAAATGAGGGAGGAGCTTTCGGTAGCTTCCCCCAGAAATACTTCACATCATGTAATCAATGAAATGTAATGATTGTCTCTAAGTACTAATCATACCAACAAACAAACGCAAATGAGGGAAGAGCTTTCTCTAGCTATTCTCAGATACACTTCACATAGGGTAATAAATGATCTGTGATGATTCTGGTTTTGTAGTAACCATACCAACAAAAATATGCAAGTGATGGAGGAGCGTTCTGCAGCTTCTCTCTGAAATACATCACATGGGATAATAGAAGAAATGCGATGATTCTTGCTTTGTAGTAACTATACCAACAAATAAAAGCAACTGAGGGAGGAGCTTTCTGTAGCTTTCCTCAGAAATATTTCACATAGCATATTAGATGAAATGCTATGATTGTGGCTTTGTAGTAACCATACCAACAATCAATTGCAAATGAGGGAGGAGTTTTTGTAGCCTCCCCAGAAAAACTTCACATCATGTAATCAATGAAATGTATTAATTGTGTCTGTGCACTAATCATTCCAGCAAACAGATGCAAGTGAGGGAGGAGCTTTCTGCCGCTTCTGTCAGAAATACTTCACATTGGGGTATTGGATGCAATGCGATGATTCTGGCTTTCCAGTAACCATACCCACAAACAAACGCAAATGAGGGAGGAGCTTTCTGTTCCTTCGTCAGACATATTGCACATCAGGAAATGGATGAAATGTAATGATTGTGTCTGTGTGCTAATCAGACCAACAAACAGATGCAAGTGAGGGTGGAGCTTTCTGCAGCTTCTATCTGAAATACATCACATAGGGTAGTGGATGAAATGCAATGATTCTGGCTTTGTTGTAACCACACCAAAACCTAACGCAACTGAGAGAATAGCTTTCTGTAGCTCCCCTCAGATATACTTAACATCACGTAATGGATGAAATGTAATGATGGTGTCTGTGTACTAATTATACCAACAAACAGATGCAAGTGAGGGAAGAGCTTTCTGCAGCTTCTCTCTGAAATACATCACATAGGGTATGGATAAAATGCAATGATTCTGGCTTTGTAGTAATTATACCAACAAACAAACCCAAATGAGCGTGAGCTTTCTGTAGCTTCCCTCAGAAATACTTCACATCATGTAATAAATGAAATATCTTGGCTTGACCACCTGGATTGCGAGAAAGGCCAAGCTCTATAAAAGCCCCTCAATCTTTTGGTATGCTCCGCGCCTAGAAGATGCATGGCTGTTGGGTTGGAACAGTTGCAAACAGGCAATCTCTGGGGCACCTGCCGCACCCAAGTTGTATAAGGCTTACTCAGGCACGCGGGGCTCTGTCTGAGTGGACTTTTAGTTCCCTAGCTGCTCGTGGGACTGCAATGGACCCTTCGACCTCTACATTTCCCCCTACCAGTCGCTTGGGTGGGCCACTGGTAGGAAAACACACCCCATCGAAAAAGCGGTTACGCCTTGCGAGTTCTCCAGCGCCTGGTGTTACTAGAGATTTTACAGAATGTAGTAACGGAGCACATGCTGATAATCAGAATGTGTTTTTGATTATTAAGAGGAAGGAGGGTAGCTTTGAGAGGGTTTCTCCCTTTTACATCAACAAGGTTCTTGAGGGAATTGCAGGAACACTGAAATCTGTGAAGCGACTGCGCAATGGGACTCTGTTAGTTGTGACTTCTAGTTGCCGTCAAGTCGCTGCCCTTCGGAAAGCAACCTGTCTAGGAGAGTACACTGTCGAGACCGAGCTCCACTTTGAATTATAGTAAGGGTGTTGTGACATGTAGGGACTTGGTGGATATCCTCATAGACGTGTTAAAATCTGAGTGGGCTGACGAAGGAATTGTTGACGTGCAGCATATTATGAAACGAGTTGATGGGGACCTCATCAAATCTGACTCGTTTATTCTCACGTTCAGTTGCCCGAGACTCCCAGAGCATGTTAAAGCGGGTTTCTTACGTTTGCCAGTACGGCCATATTTCCCCAACCCAATGCACTGTTTCAAATGTCAGCACTTTGTGCATACTACGTTGGGGTGCAATGGGATAGCCACTTGTGGTAAATGTGGTCAGCCTGCCCATGACAGAGCCGATTGTTCATCGCCAGTGAAGTGCGTGAATTGCTCTGGGAGTCACCCTGTCTGGAGCCGGATCTGCCCCGTCTATCTCGAAGAACGGAAGGTACAGGGGATTAAAACATCTAAGCGCATCCCCTATGGTGAGGCCAAGAAGCTCTTTATGGCCAAGCAACCTCCTGTGTTTTCAACATCTTTCGCTTCCGCTCTCAAAAAACCGGTACAACTGTCCACTGTTGCTACACAAACGGAGGTTGCTAGTGTTAGCACTAACACCTGCACTTGCCAGTGCACTTGTGCTGCTGCTGTTGTTTTGCAATCTGCTTCTCTCCCCGCACATTGGACAAGGCCGTGGTTGCTGACATTGAGGTACTTCCTGCCTCTCCCCATAAGTCGCCTTCTGCCCAGGCGAGTGAACCTCCAACTGTTGACAAGGCTCTGCATTCCAAGCCCCCCAAGACAAAGCCTCAGAAGGTGAAGGTTGTGCCACCTGAGGAGGCTAGTCAGCGTCGGTCCGATGACGAGGCCATCGTACTGTCTGACATCTCCTGTGGGTCGTCATTGGAGCTTATGGACATTGATGTCGAGCGGGGGCGATCTTCTCGCCCCAGGAATAAATCTCTGGCCAGTACGGTCTCTCCTCCAAAGCACAGAGGCAGGGTGAAAGTTCAGCCACCCTGATCACTGGCTCCCATATTACAGTGGGACCTGAATGGGTTCAGGACGCATGTGGCCGAATTACAACTCCTTATACGAGAGTGCCCCTTGTGCTTATGTCTCCAAGAGACACATTTTCGGGCCACTGATGCTTCTCCTTTACGGGGCTATACCGTATATCGAAAAGATGATCTGATGGGGGAAAGGGCAAAGGGTGGTGTTGCGGTTTTTGTCCATGACATGCACACCTCATCTGATCTCCCTCTCGTCACCGACTTGCAAGCAGTTGCAGTTGACATTCTTGTGGGTCGGAGGCTCACAGTCTGTTCAGTTTATTTACCGCCTCCGGATGCGATAGACTCTGAGGCTCTCACGGACCTTATTAGCCAACTCCCACGCCCATTTCTTCTTCTGGGGGACTTCAACGCTCATAATGTCTTATGGGGCTCTCCGACTACTTGCCCCAGGGGTCGCATTCTGGAAAGCGTCATGATGTCTGAAGAACTGTGCCTCCTCAACTCTGGTGCTTCCACTCATTTCTGTACCGCTTCCGGGTCGTCATCGGCTATTGACCTTTCCTTTTGCTCTGCAGCACTCGTGGATTCTGCTCTGTGGGAAGCTGCAGCTGACCTGCATTCTAGTGACCACTTTCCCCTTTTGATTCGCCTCTTGGATGAGGCTGTGGCATTACCAGTGCCGCCCCAGTGGCACCTCTGCAGAACTGACTGGACACTTTTCAGCCAACTGGCTGTTTTGGAACACCATGCCAGAGTCCACGAACGGGTAGACCATGTTACAGCCATCATCTCTCATGCTGCTGAATTGTCAATCCCACGGTCATCCGGTCATCCCAAGAGGCGTCCTGTCCCTTGGTGGACCACTGAGTGCCGCTCAGCCATCCGAGCATGCCATGCATCTCTGCGCCGCTTCAAGTGCCGTCCCTCAGCTGACAATCTTGCGGCCTTTCGGGTGGCAAGGGCCAGAGCGTGGCAAGTGATTAAAGAGAGCAAACGACGGTCATGGCAATCGTTCGTGAACTCCATCTCTCGCTCCACTAGTTCTACGAAAGTATGGGAAGCCATGAGGAGGATTTCCGGGAAACTCAGCCAGCTACCTGTCACGGCATTGCTGCATCAGGGATGTCCCTGACGGCGCCGAGAGACATTGCCCAGACACTGGCCATGCATTTTGCGGACTCTAACGCCACTATTAACTGTGATCCAGACTCCAGCAAGAGAAACCCAAACTGTGTGATGCCTGTCGCGTACAAATCACTGTACGCCACATTTTAGTTGGGTGTGATTTATATCATTCTGTCAGGGCAGAAGTTAATATTAGTGGGGATCTGCCTCTATTTTAGCTTATGACGAGCCGACTGTCAAGAAAGTTTTAAAGTACTGTCATATTTCTGGGCTTCAGCCTAATATTTCAGGTTGGAATTTTTAATGTGTTGCCGAGTGGCTTACCACTTCTTTTTATTCTTTTAATAGGCCAGTTCCAAACATGTGCTATGTGTTTCATTTTACTCCTTCCCCTACATACTTTTGCAGGTATACGCCTCATGTGCTGCTTTCCACTTTGCTACTGTAGATGTGCAAACTGAGTATGTAGACTTTAATTTTTAATTTTAGTTCTATTTCTGCACATGCTACAATTTAGTGACACTTGTCCGTAGTTATTTCCTTTCAGGCAATAAAGACTACACTCTTGAGCACCCATAACAGCATATCCATCCATCCATCCATCCATCCATCCATCTGTCTTTCAGAAATAATTCACATTAGATAATGGATTAAATGTAACGACCCTGTCTATATAGTAATCATACCAACAAACAGTCCCAGATGAGAGAGGAGCTTTCTGCACCTTCTTTCAGAAATACTTCACATAGGGTAATGGATGAAATGCATTGATTCTCACTCTGTAGAAACCTTACCGACAAAGAGAAATCTACGACGGAGGAGCTTTCTGCAACTTCTCTTTGAAATGCTTCACATAGGGTTATGGATGAAATGTGATGACACTGTCTGTGTAGCAGTTATACCAAGAAACAGACCCAAATGAGGGAGGAACTTTCTGCAGCATATCTCTGAAATACATCACATGGGGAATTAGATGAAAGGCGATGATTCTGGCTTTGTATGAACCATACCAACAAACAAACGCAAATGAGGGAGGAGCTTTCTGTAGCTATTCCCAGAAATGTTTCACATACGGTAATAGATGAAATGCATTGATTCTTGCTTTGTAGTAACCAAACCAACAAAAAAAGCAAATGAGGGAGGAGCTTTCTCTAGCTTCCCTCAGAAATACTTCACATCATTTAATAAATGAAATGTAATGATTGTGTCTGTGTACTAATCATACCAACAAGCAGATGCAAGTGAGGGAGGAGCTTTCTGCAACTTCATTCTGAAATACATCACTTAGTGTAATGGATGAAATGCAATGATTCTGGCTTTGTAGTAACCATGCCGACAAACAAATGCAAATTAGGGATTAGCTTTCTTTAGCTACCCCAGAAATACTTCACTTCATGTAATCAATTAAATGTATTGATTGTGTCTGTATACTAATCATACCAACAAACAAACGCAAATGAGGGAGGAGCTTCTGTAGCTTCCTTCAGAAATACTTCACATGACGTAATTGATGATATGTAATGATTGTATCTGTGTACTAATCGTAGCAACAAACAGATGCAAGTAAGGGAGGAGCTTTCTGCAGCTTCTCTCTGAAGTACATCATATGGGATAATAGATGAAATGCAATGATTCTCGCTTTGTTGTAACCATACCAACAAACAACTGCAAATAATGGAGGTTCTTTCTGTAGCAACCCTTAGAAATACTTCACAACATTTAATAAATGAAACATAATGTTTGTGTCTGTGTACTAATCATACCAACAAACAGATGCATGTGACGGTGGAGCTTTCTGCAACTTCTATCTGAAATACATCTAATAGTGTAATAAATGAAATGCGATGATTCTTTCTTTGTAATAACCATACCAACAAACTGACGAAAATGAGGTAATAGCTTTCTGTAGCTTTTCTCAGAAACACATCACATGCGGTAATAAGTGAAATCTGATGATTCTGGCTTTGTAGTAAACATACCAACAAATAAATGCAACTGAGGGAGGAGCTTCTATAGCTTTCCTCAGAAATAGTTCACATAGCATGATAAATGAAATGCTATGATTCTGGCTTTGTAGTAAGCATACCAACAAACAAACGCAAATAAGGGTGGAGTTTTCTGTAGCTATTCCCAGAAAAACATGACACCAGGTAATGGATGAAATGTAATGATTTTGTCTGTGTACTAATCGTACAAAAAAACAGATGCAAGTGAGGGAGGAGCTTTCTGCAGCTTCTCTCTGAAATACATCTATTTGTGTAATGGATGAAATGCTATGATACTGGCTTTGTAGTAACCACACCAACAAACAAATGCAAATAATGGAGGAGCTTTCTGTAGCTTCTCTTAGAAATACTTCACATCAGGTAATGGATGAAATGTAGTGATTGTGACTGTGTACTAATCATAACAACAAATAGATCCAAGTGAGGGAAGAGCTTTCTCAGCTTCCATCAGAAACACTTCACATACGGTAATGGATGAAATGTGATGATTCCGGCTTTTTAGTAATCATACCAACAAATAGATGCAAGTGAGGGAGGAGGTTTCTGCAGCTTCTCTCAGAAATACTTCACATAGCATAATAGATGAAACGCTATGATTCTGGCATAGTAGTAACCATACCAACAAACAAACACAAATGAGGGAGGACCTTTCTGTAGCTTCCCCCAGAAATACTTCACACCATGTAATCAATGAAATGTAATGATTGTGTCAGTGTACTAATCATTCCAACAATCAGATGCAAGTGAGGGAAGAGCTTTCTGCAGCTACCTCTGAAATACATCATATATGGTAATGGATGTAATGCAATGATTCCTGCCATACCAACAGACAAACGCAAATGAGGGAGGAGCTTTCTGTTGCTTCCCTCAGAAATATTGCACATCAGGTAATAGATGAAGTATAATGATTGTGTCTGTGTACTAATCACACCAACAAACATATGCAAGTGAGGGAGGAGCTTTCCGCAGCATCTCTCTGAAATACATTACATAGGGTAATAGAGGAAATGGGAAGATTCTGGCTTTGTAATAACCATACCAACAAACAAACGCAAATGAAGGTGGAGTTTTCTGTAGCTTCCCTCAGAAATATTTCACATCAGGTAAAGGATGAAATGTAATGGTTGTGTATGTGTACTAATCATACCAACAATTGGATCCAAGTGAGAGAGGAGCTTTCTGCAGCTTTTTTGTGAAATACATCACGAAGGGTAATAGATGAAATGCGATGATTATTGCTTTGTAGTAACCATACCAACAAATAAACGCAACTGAGAAAGGAGCTTTCTGTAGGTTTCCTCAGAAATATTTCACATAGCATAATAGATGAAACGCTATGATTCTGGCTTTGTAGTAACCATACAAACAATCAAACGCAAATGAGGGAGGAGGTTTCTGTAGCTTCCCCCAGAAATACTTCACATCATGTAATCAATGACATATAATGATTGTGTCTGTGTACTAATCATTCCAAGACGCAGATGCAAGTGATGGAGGAGCTTTCTGCAGCTTCTATCAGAAATACTTCACATAGGGTATTGGATGAAATGCGATGATTCTGTCTTTCTACTAACCATACCAACAAACAAACGCACATGAGTAAAGTGCTTTCCATTGCTTCCCTCAGAAATATTGCACATCAGGTAATAGATGAAATATAATGATTCTGTCTGTGTACCAATCACACCAACAAACAGATGCAAGTTAGGGGGGGAGCTATCTGCAACATCTCTCTGAAATACATTACATTGGGTAATAGAGGAAATGCGAAGATTCTGGCTTTGTAACAACCACACCAACAAACAAACGCAAATGAAGGTGGAGCTTTCTGTAGCTATTCTCAGAAATACTTCACATAGCATAATAGATGAAATGCTATGATTCTGGCATAGTAGTAACCATTCCAACAATCAAATGCAAATGAGGGAGGAGCTCTCTGTAGCTTCCCCCAGAAATACTTCACATCATGTAATCAATGAAATGTAATGATTGTGTCAGTGTACTAATCATTCCAACAAACAGATGCAAGTGAGGGAGGAGCTTTCCGCAACATCTCTCTGAAATACATTACATTGGGTAATAGAGGAAATGCGAAGATTCTGGCTTTGTAATAACCATACCAACAAACAATCGCAAATTAAGGTGGAGCTTTCTGTAGCTTCCCTAAGAAATATTTCACATAAGGTAAAGGATGAAACGTAATGATTGTGTATGTGTACTAATCATAGCAACAAATGGATGCAAGTGAGAAAGGAACTTTCTGCAGCTTTTTTCTGAAATACATCACAAAGGGCAATAGATGAAATGTGATTATTCTTGCCTTGTAGTAACCATAGCAACATAAAATGCGAATGAGGTAGGGGCTTTCTGTAGCTTCCCTAGAAATACTCCACATCAGGTAAAGGATGAAATGTAATGATTCTGTCTGTGTACTAATTATACCAAGAAACAGATGCAAGTGAGGGAGGAGCTTTCTGCAGCTTCTCTCTGAAATAATTCAGATGAGGTAATATATAAATTGCGAGGGGCTTCTGTACCTTTCGTCAGAAATATTTCACATTGCATGGTAAATGAAATGCTATTATTCTGGCTCTGTAGTAACCATACCAACAAACAAACAAAAAAAAATGAGGGTGGAGTTTTCTGTAGCTATTCAAAGAAATACATGACACTAGGTAATGGATGAAATGTAATGATTGTGTCTGTGTACTAGTCATTCTAACAAACAGATGCAAGTGAGGGAAGAGCTTTCTGCAGCTTCTCTCTGAAATACATCACATAGCGTAATAGATGAAATGCGTTGATTCTGTCTTTGTAGTAACCATACCAACAAACAAATGCAAATGAGGTATTAGCTTCATGTAGCTTCCCCCAGAAATGCTTCACATCATGTAATCAATTATATGTAATGATTGTCTCTGTGTACTAATCATACCAACAAACAAACGCAAATGAGAGAAGAGCTTTCTGTAGCTAGTTCAGATACACTTCACATAGGGTAATAAATGAAATGCGATGATTCTGGCTTTGTAGTAACCATACCAACAAAAATATGCAAGTGATGGAGGAGCGTTCTGCAGCTTCTCTCTGAAATACATCACATGGGATAATAGAAGAAATGCGATGATTCTTGCTTTGTAGTAACTATACCAACAAATAAAAGCAACTGAGGGAGGAGCTTTCTGTATCTTTCCTCAGAAATATTTCACATAGCATATTAGATGAAATGCTATGATTGTGGCTTTGTAGTAACCATACCAACAATCAATTGCAAATGAGGGAGGAGCTTTTTGTAGCTTCCCCCAGAAATACTTCACATCATGTAATCAATGAAATGTATTAATTGTGTCTGTGTACTAATCATTCCAGCAAACAGATGCAAGTGAGGGAGGAGCTTTCTGCAGCTTCTATCTGAAATACATCACATAGGGTAGTGGATGAAATGCAATGATTCTGGCTTTGTTGTAACCACACCAAAACCTAACGCAACTGAGAGAATAGCTTTCTGTAGCTCTCCTGAGATATACTTAACATCACGTAATGGATGAAATGTAATGATGGTGTCTGTGTACTAATTATACCAAGAAACAGATGCAAGTGAGGTAGGAGCTTTCTGCAGTTTCTCTCTGAAATGCATTACATAGGGTTATACATGAAATGCATTGAATCTGGCTTTGTAGAAACCATACCAACAAACAAACACAAATGAGGTAGGAGCTTTCTGTAGCTATTCTCAGTACACTTCACAAAGGGTAATAAATAAAATGCGATGATTCTGGCTTTGTAGTAACCATACCAACAGCCAAACGCAAATGAGGGAGGTGGTTTCTGTAGCTTCCCTCAGAAATACTTCACATGAGGTAATGGATGAAATGTAATGATTGTGTCTGAGTACTGATCATACCAAGAAAGAGATGCAAGAGAGGGAAGAGCTTGCTGCAGCTTCCCTCAGAAATACTTTACGTCAGGTAATGGATGAAATATAATGGTTGTGTCTGTGTACTAATCATACCATAAACAGATGCAAGTGAGGGAAGAGCTTTCTGCAGTTTCTCTCTGAAATACATCACATAGGGTATGGATAAAATGCAATGATTCTGGCTTTGTAGTAATCATACCAACAAACAAACCCAAATGAGCGAGGAGCTTTCTGTAGCTTCCCTCAGAAATACTTCACATTATGTAATAAATGAAATATCTTGGCTTGACCACCTGGATTGCGAGAAAGGCCAAGCTCTATAAAAGCCCCTCAATCTTTTGGTATGCTCCGCGCCTAGAAGATGCATGGCTGTTGGGGAGGAACAGTCGCAAACAGGCAATCTCTGGGGCACCTGCCGCACCCAAGTTGTATAAGGCTTACTCAGGCACGCGGGGCTCTGTCTGAGTGGACTTTTAGTTCCCTAGCTGCTCGTGGGACTGCAATGGACCCTTTGACCTCTACATTTCGCCCTACCAGTCGCTTGGGTGGGCCACTGGTAGGAAAACACACCCCATCGAAAAAGCGGTTACGCCTTGCGAGTTCTCCAGCGCCTAGTGTTACTAGAGATTTTACAGAATGTAGTAACGGAGCACATGCTGCTAATCAGAATGTTTTTTTTTTATTATTAAGAGGAAGGAGGGTAGCTTTGAGAGGGTTTCTCCCTTTTACATCAACAAGGTTCTTGAGGGAATTGCAGGAACACTGAAATCTGTGAAGCGACTGCGCAATGGGACTCTGTTAGTTGAGACTTCTAGTTGCCGTCAAGTCGCTGCCCTTCGGAAAGCAACCTGTCTAGGAGAGTACACTGTCGAGACCGAGCTCCACTCCACTTTGAATTATAGTAAGGGTGTTGTGACATGTAGGGACTTGGTGGATATCCTCATAGACGTGTTAAAATCTGAGTGGGCTGAAGAAGGAATTGTTGACGTGCAGCATATTATGAAACGAGTTGATGGGGACCTCATCAAATCTGACTCGTTTATTCTCACGTTCAGTTGCCCGAGACTCCCAGAGCATGTTAAAGCGGGTTTCTTACGTTTGCCAGTACGGCCATATTTCCCCAACCCAATGCACTGTTTCAAATGTCAGCACTTTGTGCATACTACGTTGGGGTGCAATGGGATAGCCACTTGTGGTAAATGTGGTCAGCCTGCCCATGACAGAGCCGATTGTTCATCGCCAGTGAAGTGCGTGAATTGCTCTGGGAGTCACCCTGTCTGGAGCCGGATCTGCCCCGTCTATCTCGAAGAACGGAAGGTACAGGGGATTAAAACATCTAAGCGCATCCCCTATGGTGAGGCCAAGAAGCTCTTTATGGCCAAGCAACCTCCTGTGTTTTCAACATCTTTCGCTTCCGCTCTCAAAAAACTGGTACAACTGTCCACTGTTGCTACACAAACGGAGGTTGCTAGTGTTAGCACTAACACCTGCGCTTGCCAGTGCACTTGTGCTGCTGCTGCTGTTGTTTTGCAATCTGCTTCTCTCCCCGCACATTGGACAAGGCCGTGGTTGCTGACATTGAGGTACTTCCTGCCTCTCCCCATAAGTCGCCTTCTGCCCAGGCGAGTGAACCTCCAACTGTTGACAAGGCTCTGCATTCCAAGCCCCCCAAGACAAAGCCTCAGAAGGTGAAGGTTGTGCCACCTGAGGAGGCTAGTCAGCGTCGGTCCGATGACGAGGCCATCGTACTGTCTGACATCTCCTGTGGGTCGTCATTGGAGCTTATGGACATTGATGTCGAGCGGGGGCGATCTTCTCGCCCCAGGAATAAATCTCTGGCCAGTACGGTCTCTCCTCCAAAGCACAGAGGCAGGGTGAAAGTTCAGCCACCCTGATCACTGGCTCCCATATTACAGTGGGACCTGAATGGGTTCAGGATGCATGTGGCCGAATTACAACTCCTTATACGAGAGTGCCCCTTGTGCTTATGTCTCCAAGAGACACATTTTCGGGCCACTGATGCTCCTCCTTTACGGGGCTATACCGTATATCGAAAAGATGATCTGATGGGGGAAAGGGCAAAGGGTGGTGTTGCGGTTTTTGTCCATGACATGCACCCCTCATCTGAGCTCCCTCTCGTCACCGACTTGCAAGCAGTTGCAGTTGACATTCTTGTGGGTCGGAGGCTCACAGTCTGTTCAGTATATTTACCGCCTCCGGATGCGATAGACTCTGAGGCTCTCACGGACCTTATTAGCCAACTCCCACGCCCATTTCTTCTTCTGGGGGACTTCAACGCTCATAATGTCTTATGGGGCTCTCCGACTACTTGCCCCAGGGGTCGCATTCTGGAAAGCGTCATGATGTCTGAAGAACTGTGCCTCCTCAACTCTGGTGCTTCCACTCATTTCTGTACTGCTTCCGGGTCGTCATCAGCTATTGACCTTTCCTTTTGCTCTGCAGCACTTGCGGATTCTGCTCTGTGGGAAGCTGCAGCTGACCTGCATTCTAGTGACCACTTTCCCCTTTTGATTCGCCTCCTGGATGAGGCTGTGGCATTACCAGTGCCGCCCCAGTGGCACCTCTGCAGAACTGACTGGACACTTTTCAGCCAACTGGCTGTTTTGGAACACCATGCCAGCGTCCACGAACGGGTAGACCATGTTACAGCCATCATCTCTCATGCTGCTGAATTGTCAATCCCACGGTCATCCGGTCATCCCAAGAGGCGTCCTGTCCCTTGGTGGACCACTGAGTGCCACTCAGCCATCCGAGCACGCCATGCAGCTCTGCGAGCTTCAAGTGCCGTCCCTCAGCTGACAATCTTGCGGCCTTTTGGGTGGCAAGGGCCAGAGCGTGGCAAGTGATTAAAGAGAGCAAACGACGGTCATGGCAATCGTTTGTGAACTCCATCTCTCGCTCCACTAGTTCTACGAAAGTATGGGAAGCCATGAGGAGGATTTCCGGGAAACTCAGCCAGCTACCTGTCACGGCATTGCTGCATCAGGGATGTCCCTGACGGCGCCGAGAGACATTGCCCAGACACTGGCCATGCATTTTGCGGACTCTAACGCCACTATTAACTGTGATCCAGATTCCAGCAAGAGAAACCCCCACTGTGTGATGCCTGTCGCGTACAAATCACTGTACGCCACATTTTAGTTGGGTGTGATTTATATCATTCTGTCAGGGCAGAAGTTATTATTAGTGGGGATCTGCCTCTATTTTAGCTTATGACGAGCCGACTGTCAAGAAAGTTTTAAAGTACTGTCATATTTCTGGGCTTCAGCCTAATATTTCAGGTTGGAATTTTTAATGTGTTGCCGAGTGGCTTACCACTTCTTTTTATTCTTTTAATAGGCCAGTTCCAAACATGTGCTATGTGTTTCATTTTACTCCTTCCCCTACATACTTTTGCAGGTATACTCCTTATGTGCTGCTTTCCACTTTGCTACTGTAGATGTGCAAACTGAGTATGTAGACTTTAATTTTTAATTTTAGTTCTATTTTTGCACATGCTACAATTTAGTGACACTTGTCCATAGTTATTTCCTTTCAGGCAATAAAGACTACACTGTTGAGCACCCATAACAGCATATCCATCCATCCATCCATCCATCCATCCATCTGTCTTTCAGAAATAATTCACATTAGATAATGGATTAAATGTAACGACTCTGTCTATATAGTAATCATACCAACAAACAGTCCCAGATGAGAGAGGAGCTTTCTGCACCTTCTTTCAGAAATACTTCACATAGGGTAATGGATGAAATGCATTGATTCTCACTCTGTAGTAACCTTACCGACAAAGAGAAATCTACGACGGAGGAGCTTTCTGCAACTTCTCTTTAAAATGCTTCACATAGGGTTATGGATGAAATGTGATGACACTGTCTGTGTAGTAGTTATACCAAGAAACAGACCCAAATGAGGGAGGAACTTTCTGCAGCATATCTCTGAAATACATCACATGGGGAATTAGATGAAAGGCGATGATTCTGGCTTTGTATGAACCATACCAACAAACAAACGCAAATGAGGGAGGAGTTTTCTGTAGCTATTCCCAGAAATGTTTCACATACGGTAATAGATGAAATGCATTGATTCTTGCTTTGTAGTAACCAAACCAACAAAAAAAGCAAATGAGGGAGGAGCTTTCTCTAGCTTCCCTCAGAAATAGTTCACATGAGGTAATTGTTGAAATGTAATGATTGTGTCTGTGTACTAATTATAACAACAAACAGATGCAAGTAAGGGAGGAGCTTTCTGCACCTTCTCTCTGTAGTACATCTTATAGGATGATAGAAGAAATGCAATGATTCTCGCTTTTAAGTAAACATACCAACAAACAAATGCAAATGAGGTAGGAGCTTTCTGTAGCTTCCCTCAGAAATACTTCACACGAAGTACTGGATGAAATGTAATGATTGTGTCTGTGTACTAATCATACCGACAAACAGTTGCATGTGAGGTTGGAGCTTTCTGCAACTTCTATCTGAAATACATCACATAGTGTATTAAATGAAATGCAATGATTCTTGCTTTGTAATAACCATACCAACAAACTGACGAAAATGAGGTAGGAGCTTTCTGTAGCTATTCTCAGAAACACATCACATGCGGTAATAAGTGAAATCTGATGATTCTGGCTTTGCAGTAAACATACCAACAAATAAAAGCAACTGAGGGAGGAGCTTCTGTAGCTTTCCTCAAAAATAGTTCACATAGCATGATAAATGAAATGCTATGATTCTGGCTTTGTAGTAAGCATACCAACAAACAAACGCAAATGAGGGAGGAGCTTTTTGTAGCTTCCCTCAGAAATACTTCACATCAGGTAATGGATGAAATGTAATGACTGTGTCTATGTACTAATCATAGCAACAAACAGATGCAAGTGAGGGAGGAGCTTTCTGCAGCTTATCTCAGAAACACATCACATAGCGTAATAGATGAATTGCGATGATTCTTTCTTTGTAGTAAGCACACCAACAAACAGACGCAAATGAGGGTGAAGTTTTCTGTAGCTATTCCCAGAAATACATGACACCAGGTAATGGATGAAGTGTAATGATTTTGTCTGTGTACTAATCGTAATGGGAAGCCATCAGGAGGATTTCCGGGAAACTCAGCCAGCTACCTGTCACGGCATTGCTGCATCAGGGATGTCCCTGACGGCGCCGAGAGACATTGCCCAGACACTGGCCATGCATTTTGCGGACTCTAACGCCACTATTAACTGTGATCCAGATTTCTGCCGCTACCGCACTGCCATCGAAAGGGGTCACTTGGACTTCCGGTCTCTAAATTCTGAACCCTATAACTGCCCCTTCACAATGTGGGAACTGGATTCTGCACTGTCTGTGGCTCATGATACTGCGCCTGGTCGTGATCAAATCTGGTACAGCATGCTGTGGCACTTGTTGCTGCCATCCACAGAAGTTCTCCTGAACTGTTTCAATATGACATGGTTATCCGGCACGTACCCTGACTCGTGGACGGAGTCAATTTTGATTCCCCTCCTCAAACCAAGGAAGGACCGAACGCATCCCAGTAGTTATCGGAATATTGCTTTGACGAGCTGTGTTGGGAAGACGTTTGAACGCATGGTCAACCGCCGCCTGGTTTGGCTGCTCGAGACCACGCAGCTCCTTAGTCTCTCTCAGTGTGGCTTTCGGAGATGTCGTTCCACTATAGACAACTTGACTCTGCTTGAGGCCGCCATCCAGCAGGCCTTCCTACGTAACCAGCATTGTCTAGGGGTCTTCTTTGACATTAATAAGGCATATGACACTACTTGGCGCCGCCTTATCCTCAATCAACTCCATGAGTGGGGCTTTCGTGGCCGTCTCTCCATCTTCATTTGGTCCTTTCTTTCTCACCGCCTCTTTCAGTATCAGGTTGGTAATGTGCTATCTGATTTGTACGTGCAGGAGAATGGTGTTCCTCAGGGCAGCGTTTTAAGTGTCACCCTCTTTGCCGTCGCTATTAACAGTATCACGTCCACTATCCGGAGTCCTGCCCAATGCTCCTTGTTTGTGGACGATTTTGCTGTTTTCTGTTCTTCCTCCAGTCTTGTCACTGCTAGTCGGCAGTTGCAGCTTACCATAAAGCGCTTAGAGGCATGGACTGCAAAGACGGGTATTACCTTTTCTGCAGACAAATCAGTGTGTGTTCATTTTAATTGTTCTCGGCGTCTTTTTACCTCCCCTGAATTGCGTCTGAGGGACACCGTTCTTTCTTTTAGAGACACTGTGAGGTTCCTGGGCCTCACTTTTGATTCCAAGTTGTCGTGGTTGCCTCACCTTAAGGACCTCAAGGTGCGGGCCCTGAAGGCACTGAATATTTTGAAGTGTCTGAGTCATCGGTCCTGGGGAGCAGATCGGGCACGTCTGCTGCAGTTTTATAGGGCTTTCGTCTGATCATGTCTTGACTATGCTTGCACCGTGTATGGGTCAGCAAGGCCTTCGTATCTGAAGATCCTTGACGCAGTACACCATGAGGGTATCAGGCTGGCCACTGGTGCCTTCCGTACCAGTCCTATCCCCAGCCTGTGTGCTGAGGCAGGGGAACCGCCGCTCACCATCCGGCAGAAACTCCTCATGATGCGACAGGTGTCATTTCCTTGCCCGTCCTACCTCCCCTGCGTACCCTACCATTGCCCGACCGCCTATTGAACGTCTCTTTTCCAATCGTTCCAGGGCAACGAGACCATCTGGGATTCGTGCCAAGCATTTGCTTGAGTCCCTTGGTGTGGAGAGTGTGACCCCCCAATGACAAGGTTTTACTCGCCTGCCTCCCTGGTTGCTCCAGAGGCCCAGCATCCTACTAGACTTGTCAGAGAACCGGAGGAACTGCACTCCGGCGTTTGTTTTTACCTCCTTATTTTACGATATTTTAAACCAGCATCCAGACCATGTACCTGTATTCACAGATGGCTCTAAACAGGGGGACTCTGTTGGTTGTGCTGTTGTTTTCCCTGATCCAGTCGTCAAGTTACGGCTTCCTGCGGCGTTTACCATCCTCGATGCTGAATTGTTTGCAGTCTTGCGGGCATTGGAGCAGATGAGATGTGGTCCCAGTCTTAAGTTCCTCATCTGTTCTGACTCCCTGAGTGCCCTTCAGACCATGCAACACTTGTACCCAGTGGATACGGTCGTCCAGAACATCCATGATGCCCTACTCCACCTGCAACAGCAGGGGAAGGAGGAGGTTTCTTTCCGCTGGGTGCCGGGGCACGTGGGTATTAGGGGAAACGAACTGGCGGATGTGGCTGCCAAAGATGCATGTTCCCTCCCTCACAATTTTGAATGTGCCGTCCCCCTCCATGCTGTAACCTCCCTATTGCGTTTCCGTGTTATGCATCAATGGGAAGAGGAGTGGCTGGCGGTGACAATAAGCTGCGTCTGGTAAAGGCCACTACGCGACCATGGCGTACGTCCTACCAGTCATTCAGGCGGGATGAAGTTCTCCTCACTCACCTCCACATTGGGCACAGTCCCTTAACGCATGGTTTTTTACTCCGGCGGGAGGACCCCCCAATCTGCAGTGCTTGTGGCGTCCAGATTACTGTCAGTCAAGTAAAATGTGGCGGTCTTTTATTCTCTGGCCAGAGGGCGGTGGTTTCTTTGCCACCGGATTTTCCCTCTAATTTGCAAGACAACGCAGTGACTGTGGTTGAGGTCTTACGGTTTTGTGTCCTGTCCAATCTGTTGCCTCGGATTTTAGGGAGAGGGTTTTAATGTGCTGCTGTGTGACTGGCTCACCCAGGTTTTAGGTAAGAGGTCCGCCAGTCACGATTACCTCCTTGTTTCCCTTCAGTTTCTGTTCTCTTTTCCTTGTGTTTCCTTTACATTTTAGTGTGTTTCTTCTCCTCTTGTTTTGCCTCTGTATGTGAGCATTTGGAACTGCGTCAGGCCTGTGCCTTTTAGCCATTCTCCTTGGTCGGTGTCCGTTTTCGACCCTTCACCACATGTGTTCTTGTTTCTATGCAATTGAGCGCTGATGACCACGTTGTTTAGCACCCGTAAACCTCAAACACACACACACACACACACACACACACACACACACACACACACACACTTGTAGAAACCATACCAATAAAAACTCAAATGAGGGAGGAGTTTTCTGTAGCTTCCCTCAGAAATATTTCACATCATGTAATAAATGAAATGTAATGATTGTGTCTGTGTACTAATCATACCAACAAACAGATGCAAGTGAGGGAGGAGCTTTTTGCAGCTGCTCTCAGAAATACTTCACATAGGACAATAGATGAAATGTGATTATTCTGGCTTTGTAGTAACCATACCAACAAACAATCACAAATGAGGGAGGAGCTTTCTGTAGCTTTTTTGAGAAGTGTTTCACATAGGGTAATAGATGAAATGCAATGATTGTGTCTGTGTACTAATTATAACAACAAACAGATTTAAGTGAGTGACGAGCTTTCTGCAGCTTCCTTCAGAGATACTCCACATCTGGTAATGGAAGAAATGTAATGACTGTGTCTGTGTACTAATCATACCAACAAAGGGATGCAAGTGAGGGAGGAGCTTTCTGCAGCTTCCCTCAGAAATACTTCACATCAGGTAATGGATGAAATGTAATGATTGTATCTGTGTACTAATCATACCACATTGTGTATGCCGCCGTGGTGTGTGCCTCACCCTTGCCTTCGGCTCTAATTGGCACAGTGCCCGAAAGACTCAGTCCCTCCGGAGGCCTTGCGCCACCACCTTTATTCCATCTTAGCCATGTATCACAGCGCTGGCATTGTCTACACTGACGGTTCGATGGTTGCTGGTAGTGTCGGTTATGCCCTAACTCTATGGGACCATTGTGAACAACTTTCATTGCCGGCTGGCTGCAGCGTTTACACTGGTGACGTGGTCGCCATCTTTCAAGCTCTATAGTATCTCCGCTCCTGCTCAGGTGAGTCCTTCATTATCTGTGGCGATCCCCTGAGCGGTTTATGAGCTCTCGACCAGTTTTTCCCTCATTCTCGTCTGGTGATGGCTATCCAGCTGTCCCTGCATAATCTTGCCCATTGCGGCAGATCTGTTGTCTTTGTTTGGAACCCAGGCCATGTTGGGATATCTTGCAATGAAACTGTTGACTGCCTGGTGAAAGAGGCCACCAGTAAAGCATCTCTGGAGATTGGCTTCCCGGCGACTGATTTGCAGGCACTATTACGCCACAAAGTTTTAGATTTATGGGACACTGATTGGAGCAACTTGCCCTTGCCAAACAAACTCCGTCATAACAATGAGATGATGACTGTGTGGCAGTCATCCATGAGAGCCACCGCAGAGACTCAGTTGTCCTTTGTCGTCTCCGCATTGGCCACACCCGACTGACGCACAGTTATTTCCTATGTCATGAGGATCCACCTATTTGTTGTTGTCGTCTGTTAATTGTTCTTATTCTCTGTGGGTGTTTTTAGTATTTGAAAAAGGGACCGATGACCGTAGCAGTCTGGTCTCTTTAACCCCCACAAACCAACCAATCCAAAGATGTCCCCTCAGTCGGAGATGAAATGTCAGAAATAATTTTATTCATCGACCGTGCCGTCCTCCCACAAGCCAGTCCAGAAGTTTTGACTAAAGTGAACAGTCACTGTGAAAGCCTATGTTGTGTAAATGTATGCTTGTCTCCTGAAGTGTACCTTGTGAAAGGAAGAGTAGGAGGTGGGTTAATGCTTGTGGTGTGAGTAGCTTCTCAGTATTTTCTATCCTCCACGTAACATGTATTTTCATTATTGATAAAACACTGAATATTAGTCATCGACAAAGTTTTTTGTTGTAGCTGGTGTATTTAGAGGAAACAGCACTAACCTGGTGTACATGTTTCCTTGGGATTGAACTAGAATGTCATGAATTTCAGCCACAGTCTCCAACTGTTGTCACTATTTAACTTAAATTATTATAGGACCTGTCTCAGGAAATGTGTGTCAAGTAATGTACTTCAAAGGCCTTTCTGCTGTGCTCTAATTCCTCGTGTTCATATAGAGGATTGAAGAAGTTGAGAGTTGAGAAGCATTATGGGTTTGGGAAAGAAGAAGATCTTTAGTCGGCGTGAAAACGCAGACAATGCTATTGTGGTAAACTGCAGTATTAAAAATTCTGTAACTTTACAAAAGGTCTAAAAGAGTCAGTAGAATCAGGTGTGACTGGTAAACCATCTTTCTTCAGTTGGTATACATTTTGTTATTTTTCATTTATAAATGTATATCTATCTGTTCCAGGAGATACATTTTCCTGCCACTGGAATGAATATGCAGGTTTTTCTGCATATCATTAAAATGTGTTTGTTGTAGATCATGTCTTCCACAGTGGCCGACTTTGAAAAATGATTTGAGTGAAAGCCATTTCCTTCTGCAAATGAGTGTCCCATGTCTGTGTGGTAAGGCAGGCCAACCTGGCCATTGTATTTTATATTCTGTACCTTTCCAGTGCACATAATTCATATTTATGCATTATATTTAGCACATGGGGAAACATGTGCAAACTCAGTTGATGAGAAATAAAGGATATAATGTAAGTAACTAATTCATTTTTCACCAAATTTAATCTATCTCGGCGGTACTGTATGCTTGTCATAGCTCGTTGTTGACATTTGCCTGGCTCTGGTTCTGAGTGGATTTACGTTTGGTGCTTGGTTTCCACAAGCATCCGTTGTTTATCTTTTCCTCCTTGTGTCGCCCATAGTCGGTTGTTGTCAGGTGACGTTGGTCTGTCGTCCGACTCGTCCTGTGTTTACCCGGTGGTGCGTGCTCCACCACCGGCGTCTTCCCTGCCTGGCAGCTCCTATCCGCAGCCCAAGCCATTCCTGCTGTTGGTTGTGGTTACCACAATTTACTTCGCTCCTACCACATTGTCGTCAGTAATTGCAGTAGTCATTTTCAACATCTTCTCAACCATCTTTGAAACATTTGTACCACTTGTAAACTCTTGTACTCGTAGTAGAGTCACCAAAAGCCACACTCAATATTTCCAATGTGATACTCTACTTTGTTCCATTTTTAAACAAAATTTAATGCAGATTATTTGATCCATCTTTTAAGAAATAACAAATTCTCTGAGCACTCAAAAACAAAGACCTCCTTTTCCACTGTCAACAATGAACTAAATACTGAAAATAGATGTAAATATATGTACAGTACATCAGGAACACATGTACTAACAAGAAAAGAACAAAAATGTATACAGCTGACAGAATTAAATTCCTGTAACTTTTTGATCACACCTCGTATGCAGTGTCTGAGAAAAAGGAAATAAAGCACCTATAACATTGTAACTTTGTACAAGTACAAACTATTAGTGGGCATGTAAACAATTACAGCAGCGATTCTCAGCGAAAGTAGAAAGGCCACTAGTGTTGATGGTGGAGGGTATATAAGAGGTGTGAGCACCATTGGATAGACTACTGATGAGAGGTGTCACATTGTGTTCAGTGTTGAATCACGGTTCTGCACTATCCCTGATGACCACTGTCAGCACATGTGGTGGCAGCTTGGGGGACGTTCCCTTCTTCCAGTGTTTTGGAAAGGCACAGTATGGCCAACTAATGGTTATGACTGTAGGTTGCAGTTGATAGTGCTTGAGGGAACTGTGATGGAACAACAATCTCTCAGATATCGATAATCCTCGTGTTACATCTTGTACGACAGTATCGTGATGTTATTTCCAACGCAACAGAGCTCATCCACACAGTGGCATGTGTATGTGTATGTATCAATTGTATGCATGGTATTAGCTGCTCCCATGGTCAGCAAAATCCTTAGATATGTTCCCTGCAGAACATATGTGGCACGAGCTTGGACATAAACTCTGCCCCAGTGTCAGTATGCAGAATATTGTGGACCATTACAACAGTTTGAGGCCAGCTTGCCCGAGGAAGGAATGTAGTGGCCTTACGACACCCTTACAACCAAACAAGTGTATGCAAGCAGGGCAATTGGGTGTATGTCATATTGATAAGTGAGCTCATACTGCCAAGTTCTGTGTAAATCTGACTCAATTTGGTAATCAGTAAAGTAACATCACATACCATCTGAACCCATGGCATTTCTTTTCTTTCTGTGAATTTCAATTTCTTAGCCAGGCAGTGTTTATGAACATCTTGGGCTGAAAGAAAATTAGCATGATATAGAGATGTAAAACTATTAGAGATGTAATTAAATGTAAAAGTGTCACTAAAAACACATTTAAAGTGAAAAGCCTGAAAAAACACTAAGTTGTGTGTCCAGAAAATCTGTATCACAATGGGTTAACAGTGAGCAGCAACTGCAACCAAATGGGAAAAATATCTTCTTCCAGCCCAGGATGTTGTAGCAGATGTTCTGCAACTTCACATTCCTAATGCTTCTGTATATTTTTTCCTGTTTCTACAAAGTCCATTCTTGGCATCTATAATTTAAAATGACCCAAGTCACTGTCCTTCTTCTTTGTATACTAAGGTGTCTGTAAATAATTTACTCTTATTTCTGAAGGCCTGGGCATTCCAATTCTTCTCTTAATATCCACTAGCTTTTGCCCTCAACTATGTTGGCACAAATCTTGAACTTGCATGAATTTTGAGTAGCCCTGAAGCTTATTATCCATGGGAAAAATGGATATAAAGAACTGAAAGTGAAGTTGTCAAAACGATGCAATGGTAAAGAATTGATATGTTTGTAAGCACAGATACAGATATTTGAAGTATGAAATAGCAAAACGCATGGATAGGGGAACAAGCTAGTGGTGTATTTAATGAAACTACAAAAAATTGAAGAATCTGTAGTTACAAATAAGTCAGTTCTTTATTGTTGCACCCTTTTGACAGTGTCACCTTCAGTCTTTTATATCTGTTTTTCTTGCTAATAAGCTTCAGGATATTTATGAAAATTCATGTCAATGAAGTCGTTTGCTTAATAAGCTTATCAGTGACAATAGTTACAGTAATTTGTGAATGAATTCAAGAATGTCTGTGGGTAATGGAATTAAACTGTTAACATTAGTAATATTTTGGAAAGTTTCATCATCATAATACTATTTACTACTACTTACTGATTTTTCTCATTTCTGGTCCCGGTTTGTTTTGTTTAGTTTTATGAAACTTCCGCTGTCCCGATGTTTTTTTCTTCCAGTATAATGAAATGATGCTTATATGAAACTGAGTTGATCCACATAAAGCACTTGCAGTCTCTTGCAGGCCTGCATACAATAAAAAGTATTTAATATTGCATTTTTTGTAATCAGTTCAGCATGCAAATCTGTATACATAACCTGTCAGTAGCTGTCCACAGAGTTATTTTCAATTTTCCTGTAACTAAATAACATAAAACATGATAAATAGATGTAAAAACTTTTTATAATATGGAAAAATGCCTGTACACCATTATTATTTGCAGTATGTAGATGGTCACAGGATATGTGATGCTTTCCCTTATGGATCTTAGTTACTGGGTACACATTTGTTTCCATACTATTCGGGCCCACATAGTTAAATGTACAGTTCAGTTTATCATGTTTTATAGATAAACTCACTTCAAAATTTCTCTGAGGGCTGAAATGTTTTTATAAATATGTAATGTTGGATCATTGGCTGTTGTCAGCTTAGCATATAATTTTAATGTTCTTTTATCCATTCTATATCTTGCTAAAGGTATTTATTTAAATGCCATTACCAGTCTCAAGCTATTATGTCTGTCTACAGGTTTTTATTTTATTTTATTTTATTTTTTTAAGTAATAGCAACAATGTGCTGATATACATGTATTTGATAAAATATAAAATGAAATACTTGCATACCGTAGATTTGTTTTGTCGGTATCATTTAGGCTTTCTTTGGTCCTTAAGCATTTTCAGCATGACACACGAAGAGTTAAGAATTAAGACAATGCACTTATTCTAAACAATCCACTGTGTCGTGCACACACTTCACAGTATTTCTCATCAGTTGCAGCCTTTGACAAGTACTTCACATGAAATGACTTTGCTTACTGTGAAAATCTATCCAGTGACCAAAGATATCACTCATTTCTCAACAAGGAAACATCTCATCTACTGTACGTTAAGTAAAGAATGTGTGGACAATGCAAATCTAAATAACAGATAAATGCTTTGTCCAGAAAAGTGCACTTCTTACAAGTGAGGAACTCTAATTGTAGCATGTCATAGGAGAAATTAACAAGAAGATTTATCAGGCTACTCTCAAGAAGCAATGGCATGTGTTTTGATTTTGGCCCTGACAATATTCTTCAATGAATGTTAAGTTGGGCAGCTAGTGGAATAAGGATACCCTTGTTCAGAGTCCTAACACAGACCAATCATGTTTAATTTGTGTGAAAAGTGCAATGAACATTTTCAGGATTGTTTGTTAGCCAGCTGTAGTTGCTCATTTAGAATTTTCTGAGATGAATTGAAGGTGTGAATGTATATTTCTAGTTATTTTAAGATACCCATTTTCCTCTATAAGTTAGTTGTATATTTTGTTTGTAGATTATCTTTAGTGTTTGAAATGGTGTATCTATATTGAGCCATGCGAGTGGCAGTTGCAGATTTACTTAAATGTTTTTAGTCTAAAAGCATCCTTGTATTTATGATATCTTGAAGTTGCTGCCAGTCAGGCCAAGATAAAATCTGATGCAATTGTCACAATCAGTACTGTGTATTCCTCAGTTTTTAGAGACCCAGCCCAATGGTTTTGGTTTTATCTACTATGTTATGTTGCAGCATTTAGTGTGCATCTATGGGCTTAAAGTCAAAATTGTGCAGAAAATATTAGTAAGTTATTTTACTCAACCATAGATGTTTACAAAATATGACACATGTCATGTTAATTGAAAGAGGAAACAGTTTTTTTATTTAACTAATCCATGCATACAGCAATAACATCTTGTACAGTTGTTGATGATAATGATCTGCTGTTAATTTTGAAGTGTTTTGTACAATTTTTTATACACATTGCCAAACAAGTTTACAATTTATGTAAAAAAAAAAATACAGCTTGTGTCCCATAACTACACACTGGGTGAGCAAATATTTGTAGTTTGGGCACTGCCTTACAGCTGTCTTAAGGACCTTGACAATACTTTTAGCATCCCCTTGTATTCTTTGTGTTCTCTCTTTAGCCCATTTGAAAAAGCAGTGTCATCAGCTCACCACAATGTTAAGATGACAAAATTAGATAAAGTATGGAAATTATCCATCACAGACACTGGGTGCAGAATTTCACATTATTTCTAATTAAATGATAATAATTTTTTCAATGCCTGCTTGATGTTACATAAATAATCATGGACTTTTTAGTATTAACTATTTGAGAGGTATGCTTCATTTTTTTTTTAATATCAGGATTTTCATGCATTCAAAAAATTTATGGTGCGGTTTTCTTCCTTTGTAGAAAATACTGGCTGTTGTTTTGTTTATCTTGAAACATGAGTCAGACAAAACTGACATTTAATCAGATCATGTGAATACTGCTGTTTGTGAGATAACTGCTTTGTTCTGTATGAGCCAAAAATATTGTTATTCACTCTGATATTATGTAATTGCCCAAACTATGAGGTTTGTGGTGGGATTATTTGGGACAGAGATGCTACATATTAGTATGTTGTGCAAACAATAATGTAAAATGAATGACTTACAGGGGATAATGTGAAGTTTGCACTATGTGCAGATTTAGACTGCTCAGCTATAACTGAAGTTGTATTTACCAAAATTTGAAATTTGATCTTCTACCTTAAACTTAGAATTGCCTTTGATGATTTACATTCTGTATGTAGCAAACATCACTATAGAAATCTGCCATTGCGCTGCTTGTAAAAGTTGTAACTGTATGATAGTAATTTATCATGTTGACATAATGATTATTCCTTAATCTACAATGTTTCTAGTTACGTAAGTACTTTTATTCATGTTATATAGTAACCTGTTTATACATTATGTATGTAAATGTTTATTGTTCGCAAGGAAACTTAAGTTTGGGTTAACAGAATTCCCAACAGACAGTTATAATTTGTGATAATAATTAAAATAGTTTATGCACAATTATCTTAAAACATTCAAAATTAAATGTAAACTTAGTAACAATCAGATTAATGCTTAAAGACATTCTTTCCTTTCTTACTGTACACTGATTTCTGCAGGCATTTGTAAGTGTAAACATGCCTTGCTGGTACCTGGTACTTAATGCTGTAAATGTTAGCTGTGTTAGCTTCAGTTTTGCTTGGTTACTTTATATTTGTATCAATCATATGGGACAAGTCAAAACAATACTACTTTTGTGCAAAACAAATGAGCTCTGTATTCGCATGTTAACAATACTATCAGAGCTGATGACATTCTGTGTTCGTCAGAAAAGTCATTTCTATGATGTTTCTAGATGTAACATCATAACTATTGCTGCGATGGGGCTGATTTGACGATGGGACTAGTGCTACAATGGGAGTGGGGTGAAGATGAAAACGTTCTTGAGTGGATGACCATCTCTGGGGTGCAAGAATTTCTCTTGATAGGTGTGCAGCCACCAGGATTACGCTCTGTTCCTAGCTGTACTGGACATTCCATATTTCTTAGACTCCTGGATCAGTCTGTACTGCTATCATGCTGTCTACCACACCCTGTTCTTTTACCTCCCTTTGCAGGTGCAGTTGGTAACATGACACTTGTGAAGAGGCTTCAGTTTCCTTTCCAAGAGAAAATAGGTCCTACGCAGACCCAACCTCACTCCACCCATGAACAACAATTCTCAAATTTTATATGGATATGAGTCTGTATGTGCATCAAAGCCTTTCTTATGCAGCACAAGACATGGTTAGCCAACATATGTTTGCGGCACTGTGAACTGTAACTTGACAGCTTACCACTACCTTATCCAAGACTGCCTCTAAAGTAGTGTCGATAAAGGCTGTGCATATGTGACATGGACTTCGGTGTGAGAACATCCATCAGGGGTTTCAGAGTATTTATTTCTACAGCATGGAATGTGTCACAAAGTGCTCTTTGACCCAGTTAAGTTATAACATTATATAAATAACACACAGCACAGTGAACAGTATTAATGGTGATGATAATGACGTCGATGACATGAACAACAATTATAATAGTCTATTCACTGGTCAGTAAATTTGTAATTATTTATTTATCCTGTTAGATGAGTTGATTGTTAATCAGTGCAATGATGACTGCATTACCACCTGAAGCAAGACTGCTTAATACAAATTTCTGCTTTATTCAATCCATTTTTGGTGTGCACATATGTTGCTGCAACAATAAAGTAAAATTAAATGATATGATTGAATTGTTCACTTGATAGAATTCTGTATTCATTTGGACGTTAAGTACACCAGTGTATCATTTCTTTAACGCCTCATCTGAATCCTTGTCACTATTGCCATTTTTACCTCGAATTTACGTATAGCATTGCCTAACACTTGTTTGTAATTTAGTTTTCAAAGCTATGATTGTAAAAAAAATTACATGTTGTTTGTGTTTAATATGTTGTTTAAGTTTAATATGTTGTTTCACTGTTAGTATGTTCAGAACATTAAAGAATATTACTAACTATCCTGAAATACATTATTAAAGTTATCCCCTACTGCCACTCTCAGTGTTTTGTAAGTCATTGTAATATGTTGATGCTGATTTACACTTTCATGGCCACTTACCATTATTTTGTTACTGATCTCTTATAAAAGCAAATTCTTGATTTATATACTTCATCTATTTTTATACCTTTATTGTCTGTTGCGGAAAGTGGATGTTAACAATGTTGTTGAACTATAGTGTAAGCAGCTATGCCTTCATCTGGAAAGAAATAAAAACATGTTTGACATGTATAGGTGTTTTAATTCATCTCCCTAAGGATATCTCTCATATAACTTATTTCATCTCTGGCAGTGTTTATTAATTTGATGTGGTAGTCAGGAAGCAACCTGAAGATGTAAAACAAACTCTTGCAATGTTTTTGTCCATAAAATTCGGAATTGGGAAGAAAGATAATGGTGGCAAGTGCTGTTATCAAATACGCAACACTGAAATGGTTGTATCTGAGTGGTTATACACTACATTAGAACAGAATTTTCCAGTAATCAAAATTTATTTTGTGACAGCATTATGGGATAATTTTCTCCTATTCCAACATGAGGGTGCACAGATAGCTTGAGCATTCGGGAGCTTCTTCCATACTCAGTTAGCTCTGCCAGTAACACTGTGACAGTTTTTTACATACAGAGGATGACAGTGTGCGGTTCAACAGGCAGGTCCTGTCAATAACAGTGAAGCTGTTGAAAGCTTGATTTCTCCCTAAAACCTTAAGGGGCAAGTAAATCTTAAAAACATATCTAAAAAATTTCATAATCTTGTTATGATTGTGTAGAAACAATTGTTAATCCTAAGTAACACTCAGACACAATAAATAAGCCCTGTTGTGGTAAATAAATTTACACTCATATTTAGGGTACGCTAATTATCGCATTCGTTTAGGGAGTGACTCTTTATCATGTTAGGGCACCATTTTCAAAATTTTAAGTGGTATGTAAAATCTTGTGGCTTTTGAAAAATGAGAAAGAGGCACTTGCAGTTTATTCCATGCCATTGACAGGAAAACTGTGAAGGCCTAATGATGTAAACAGAAAGGTATACTAGGGTTTAACCTCCCATTCTTAATGCTGCTTTCACAGTGCTCTCCCAGAAAGTGGATGATCACAAGTGCATGGCATACTGTCTCATCTGTTCCAAAACACAAATTTTAGGGTATGAGATTGATAACCATTTACCATTCATTGTTCTGCAGTGAGAAATATTTATTGGATTTTTCAGATTGGTGCAACAGGTAAATCAAATATACTGTTGCCCGTTGCAATTTATTGCTTCAAAATACCTATAGAAACAACAGTGGCAGCTCTCACACAGAATCTTTGGTTTGTCATCTCTCTGTACTTACGTCTGGTTTAGGCAGTGCACGATCCACATGTCCATTCAACAACCTGTAGTAGCATTCATGGAAATCCATAGGAAACACACCATTCCATAGTAACTCTCTTGTCTCTCATTTGCTGTGAATAGATCTTTAAATTTGCTGCTGCACTTTGTACTTTCTTGATGCAGTGGACCTGCTGTGCAGTTCCAATTCTTCTGGCCACGTTATTTTATTTCTGTTTGCAGATGATTGAGGACCGTAGGAAAGCACATATCTACTCGGACTCACGATAAAGTAATGTAACCACTCTTAACAAACTCCTCTAATGTGACGAGTGTTCAACGGAAACAATGGTATTGTCAGGAATGCCACTAGAGAAGTGTTTTCTGTACACGTAACGATTTGGCAGACAGGGTGGGGAGCAATCTGCGGTTGTTTGCAGATGATGCTGTGATACAAGATGATTTAGACAACATTTATAGTTTTTTTTTGTTTGTGTGTGTGTGTGTGTGTGTGTGTGTGTGTGTGTGTGTGTGTGTGTGTGTGTGTGTGTGTGTGTGTGTGAGAGAGAGAGAGAGAGAGAGAGAGAGAGAGAGAGAGAGAGAGAGAGAGATATGATGTGTAAGTTGTACATAGATGCTTTGGGAACTCGTATGGGAATCCCTGGATAGAAAGCAATATTCTTTTTGAGGAACACTGGATAGAGAAATTTAGAGAACTGGCATCTGAAGCCGATTGCAGAATGATTCTACTGCCAGCAGCATACATTTTGCATATGAATTATAAAGATAAGCTATAAGATACTGGGGCTTCCACAGAAGCATATAGATATTCATTTCTCCCTCATTCTTTATGCGAGTGGAAGAGGAAAGGGAATGACTAGTAGTGGTACAGGGTACACGCACACTACAGCTGCTAGTGGAATATGTATGTAGGTGTGGCCAGGCTCACAACAGGAGCTCTCATTCAACCTTGTTGTGACAGAAAAGTTTCTGGATCATTGTCGCCAGTGTCCATTTTCTCCTCGAGTTCAAAGACACTGCCAAGCCATGACTTCAACCAACAGGTGGACCTCCACAGCAGGGTGGAAGCACAAACACTGCTGTGCCTTGCTGATCTTAATGAGTTAACTCCACTTTTCACAAGTCTATACATACACGACAAAGGGCACACATGGCTGGTTGGCCCACACTTACTGATTAGTTAAAATATCTTTTTAACAATTACGAATGTCGTTCCTCGGCATGAGAGGTAATACATGCATTTCAAGTTCTTGTTAAGATTGATCACACTTATAACATTCCCAGTTAAGGGTAATAGTATGTAATTAATTTGTAAGGACATAGTTTATAACCATGTTTTGGTGGAAATAGTTTAACTGTTCTTTACCATAGGGAGTCACATGCTGATGCTGGGCTCTGTACTGCACTACGTTACTTCAAATCTGATTTGAGACAAATATTAAATGGTGTCTCTGTACATGTTGACTTGTCATTTTCCAGATAAGTCTCTTTACTTTTGACTATTTTGGAGACTATGTCATTATATTGACACAACATCACATTGCAGCTGAATATATTTGTAGCACCAACATTTACAACTCAATTTTTGGACAGACACTGTGTACATATATCATTTTTGAGATGATATTGTCCCTTCTTTTATACCTCCATACAAAAATAGTATAGGTCATTTCCTCTATGTATCCACCTGACCCCAGGTAACACCATCCCTCCTATGGGTCAATCTATGTCCCCCTCACTTCCATACATAAAATGGGGTTCACTGAACTTAAAAATTGAAACTATATCTCTTTCTGTGTCAAAAGTGTCTACATAGCATATTTAAGTTTTACTTGATACATGGGTTTCCTACTACTTTCCATTCTGTCACTCTTACTGTGCCTTTTACTGAGTCATACCTTCCCTCTATGTTACACTAACATTTAATAACGTGCTTTCTCTGATACAAACTTAAGATTAACTACAGACTGTTCATTAAGACCTCATTTGCTGTTACACATGGAAATGTTGTTATCCAGTTTGTTCTTATCAATAGAGTTGTGAACCACTCATTTGAAATCATGAAGTAGTACTGAGAATACAGAAGTTTCCTTTAATTTGTTACTTTTCCTCTCTACTACTTTGTCATATACTAGGTATATATGTGATACAGTAGCTTTTCACTTTCCACTGATAACACATCTATCTTTTTGTTAATCCCGATTGAAAATAACATTAAATTATCAAACTCAAAACCTTTATTTATTGTATGTCAAACACTTTGTGCCCGATTATATAACATATGTATAACTATCAGCTTTTTCATAACCTTTCACACATATAAGGTTCACACACAAGTTAATAGCATTTTCGTTTCGCATGTTGCTACGGGTTTATTTATCAATTGCCATTTTAATTTGTAGTTCACTGTTGCTATCTCAGTTTACATTTTGCCATTTGGAGATAGTGAGTGGAGCTGTGGACGCTAGAAAGTGGAGTGCCAAATGGAATAATCTGAACATTTTCTTCTTGAGTTCAGTAGAGGGGTGACAGCAGTGAAGGCAGCCAGAAACATCTGCACCATATGTGGGGATAATGCTATTCATCAGAGCACAGCAAGAATATGGTTTTCTCGTTTAAAGGAGGACCATTTTCACATTAGTGACCCACTAAGTTCATAAAAATGTGAAGGTCTTCCTGAAGATCATGGAAAGATTAATCCAAAGTGATGCACACCAGTGTATTCAAGATCTGGGTCATTGATGATCATGATCGTTCCACCATTGTGCAAATTTTGCATGCATCAGAAAGGTTACAAAATGAGGTGTATCAGTACCGCATGTTCGAAGTAAAAATCGCAAAAATCTGTTGGTGGCCATTCTATCTCTCTATGCTCATCATCAAGTGGCTGATGAAATACTGAACATTACAATTGTTGCGGGGTTAGGAGTCAAACCCGGGACTCCACATGGCAGATCTGAAGCTGTGACCCACCACACCGTATTTCGTCAGGAGACCGAGCAATTTCAAGAATTTTGAGAGGCAGTGCAGAGTGATACAGCGGTATTTAGTAACATTGCTTTATTCAGATAATTTACAGTATTTGAAGGTGAAGTGTAGTGTCAGCGTGCTGCCCGCCCGATGTCCTGCAAGTCCAGCTGACTCAGCAGACTCCTGGTATGCCGACGCCACTGCTGTCGTTATCAAGGCTGCCTGCCAACGGAACTCGGCCGCCGCTCTCCCAGTCATCACCCAGCGATGTGTAGCGACTTGCGACTTGCTCCGTCCCATTAGGCCTGTTCTGTCTGATCAAGGGATGAAGGTGGATGTACTGGTCACCTGAGGCCCTCAGGCCACTGCTGCTCCCAACACATGACCTGACTCAAACCCACGCCCACCTGGATGCTCTGCTGAAATTTTCCGCTAATGGTGCTAGCCGGATGGCAACACCCGCCGCCATCTCTGGCGCTGTCGTAGCGCTGCTGTGCTACCCTCAGGGTACGTCTCGCCCGGACCCAGTACGCCAGGTGGGAAGCAAACTTGGCCACTAGACTAGAGTGGAACCGAGTCCCTCCTGGACCTGCTGCAGACCTCTCTCACTGCCGTCTTTCAGGCAGACCGTGCTATGTCCAAGTTGAAGGATGGCATTCCACCCTCCTCTGGCGTTGTGTCCCCTGATGCAGAATATAGCCCGAGCAACTACATAGACCCCCCTGTGGGTCCGGGGGTTAGAATAGGCCCGAGGTATTCCTGCCTGTCGTAAGAGGCGACTAAAAGGAGTCCCTCCCCCTCAAGGGGGTAGTTAGCGCCAGCGTCCGGAGACGGACGGTTTCACAACCTATATTTGCGTTCATTTTGGTTTTTCACTTCTTCTGCTTTCTTCCTTCCTTTGGTTGGTTCCTTTCTTTGTTCTTCTCCATCTCACTGTCTTACTTACTCTTCTCCTTGCCTTCTTCTCCTTGCCTTCTTCTCCTTCTCTGGTCTCCGCTTCGGCGTTTGAGACAGTATGTCCTTTCTTTCCCTCTCTCCTTTCTTTTTCCACTTTTTCCTTCCTCCCTGTGCGTGCCTGAAGGCCGACCCACGCGTTCGCACGCGTAGCCGGTGACGGGGTAACGCGTAGTTCCCCGCCCTGAGTAGACAAGTAAGGCACGCACTTGTCCCCTGGTAAAGGCCAGGCCCAGGGAGGGGTGATTGCCCGAGCTGACACCTTCCGACCATGCCGATTGGTCCCTCTGTCCATTTCTCGGGAGGTGTGACCTGAGGTGTGAACAAACACCTAACGCAGGAGTGCCCTCTGAGAGGGTCCCCACAAGGAAGGAGCGCGCCATTGGAGACGTTGGCAATCATGGGGGATTCCTCCACAATGGATTTCTCTTCTTCTTCTTCTCTCTCGACTTCTGCCCACAAACGGAAACTTGACCAGCCACCAGTGACAAAAGTACTACCGCCTGCCCCACAGTTCCTCGTAGTTTTTCGATCTGAGGATGGAAAGGATTTTTCCTCTGTCAACCCTTTCGTTATCCAGAAGGGTATAGATGCCATAGCCAGATCTGTCAAGTCTTCTGCCAGGTTGCGTAATGGTACCTTGTTACTAGAAACTGAGAGCGCCTTTCAGGCACAAAAACTGCTTCGGGCCACACTCCTGTACATGTTCCCTGTCCGGGTGGAGGCTCACCGCGCTTTCAATTCGTCTCGTGGTGTGGTCTATACTTGATCACTCGACGGATTGACTGACGAGGAGATTCAGTCTTTCCTCGCTGAGCAGGGCGTGACGGCTGTCCATAGGCTCATGAAAAGGGTCACTAATGACCTTGTACTGACCCGGACACTTTTCTTGACCTTTGATAGTGTTCAGCTGCCATCGCGCATCAAGGTGGGCTACGAGGTTATTTCTGTTCGCCCCTATGTCCCGACACCTACGCGCTGCTACCAGGGTCAGCTATTCAGTCCCACTCGCCATTCTTGTTCCAATGCGGCTACTTGTGTGACTTGTGGCAGGGATATCCATAAGGGTGACTGTCCACCTCCGTCTCCTCGTGTGAACTGTCACGGTGACCATGCAGCGTCCTCCCGCAACTGTCGCTTCTACAAGGAAGAACACTGTATCCAAGAAATTCGGGTCAAAGAGAAAGTCTCCACCTCGCCTGCTCACAAGCTATTCGCTAGTAGGAAGCCCACGTTACTCCCAGCGGGGAAGTACAGTACTGTCCTTGCCTCTCCTTGGACTACCAGGAAGGTGGCGACGCAGACATGCGATCTGACCTTCAGCACTACGGTCGTCCGTTCGGCCAGTGCTAAGATCGCCTGGTCGATGTCTCCTCTTCCTCCCGTCACCCCTCCGACACAAACACCTATATCAGCTTCTGCCAGGACGAAGACACAGAAGTCAGAAGCAAGGCCCTTTAAGAAAGAACCGTCTTGTGCAGATCTTCTACATACCTCGAACCCTCAGCCATCGACCAATCCTTCCAGAAAACGACCTTCCAAGAAGGCTCATAGGAAGCACAGTTCTCCTTCCCCGCCACGGCGCATTTCTCCTCCTGCGCCCCCCAGCGGTTGCCGCCCCAGGCCGTCATCCGTTTCGCCTGGCCGAACCGCTGGTAGCCGAACATCTGGCCGTTCACCAGCGGAGGAAGCTCCCCCTCCCGGCCCTCTTCACAAGATGGCTGATGAACCTATAGAACAAATGGACGATGACTGTCTGCCTCCTGCTAGCGGCAGCAGTGCTCGCTCGAAGCCTGGCTCTCAGCGTCCTTCGAGATGAACCTTCCTGCATCTTCTTCCTCTCATGATGGCCCTTATTCACTGGAATATTCGCAGCATTCGCTCCAACAGAGAGGACTTGAAATAGCTGCTTCGCTTGCACCGTCCACTCGTCGTAGCCCTCCAGGAAACGAAGCTAAGCCCATGCGATCACATTGCCTTGGCACACTACACCTCTGTGCGTTTTGACTTACCCCCTGTGGCAGGTATTCCGGCTCCTGGAGGGGTTATGTTGCTGGTCCAGGATGATATCTACTATGATCCCATCACATTGAACACTGGCCTGCAGGCAGTTGCTGTCTGCATTACTCTCCCCACTTTTACATTTTCCATTTGTACCGTTTACACTCCACCGTTGTCTGCCGTTACCAGGGAAGACATGCTGCAAATTATTGCTCAGCTCCCTGCACCATTTTTGTTAATTGGAGACTTCAATGCGCACCATCCTCTTTGGGGCTCTCCAGCATCCTGTCCGAGGGGCTCCCTGTTAGCAGACGTTTTCAACCAGCTCAATCTTATCTGCCTCAATACTGGCGCCCCTACTTTCCTTTCAGACACCTCTCACACCTATTCCCATTTAGACCTCTCTGGATGTACTACCCAACTTGCATGCTGGTTTGAGTGGTATGCGCTTTCTCATACATATTCGAGCGACCACTTCCCATGTGTTATCCATCTCCTGCATCATACCCCCTCTCCGTGCTCAACTAGTTGGAACATCTCCAAAGCAGACTGGGGGCTCTTCTCTTCCAGGGCGACATTTCAGGATCAAATCTTAACAAGCTCCGATAGTCAGGCTGCACACCTCAAAGAAGTCATTCTCACTGCTGCTGAATATTCCATCCCTCACACTACTTCTTCTTCACGCCGCGTACTGGTCCCCTGGTGGACAGCAGCATGCAGAGACGCCTTACGTGCTCGTCGACGTGCTTTACGCACCTTTAAACGCCACCCTACAGTGGCGAATTGTATCAATTATAAACGATTACGTGCGCAGTGTCGTCGTATTTTTAAAGAAAGCAAGAAAGCCAGCTGGGCTGCTTTCACAAGCACCTTCAACAGTTTTACTCCTTCTCCTGTTGTCTGGGGTAGCCTGCGCCGGCTATCTGGCACTAAGGTCCATTCACCAGTTTCTGGCTTGACGGTCGCGAATGACGTCCTTGTGGCCGTTGAGGATATCTCCAATGCCTTCGGCAGCAGAGGTTTCGAGCTCCACTCATTACCCCCCTGCCTTCCTCCCCCGAAAACAGGCAGAGGAGGCTCGGCCACCTAATTTCCACTCCTCGAATTGTGAAAACTACAATGCCCCATTCACAATGCGGGAACTCGAAAATGCACTTGCCCGGTCACGGTCCTCTGCTCTGGGGCCTGATTCTATTCATCTTCAGATGCTGAAGAACCTTTCTCCTGCGGGTAAAGGTTTCCTTCTTCGTACTTACAATGGCATCTGGATTGAGGGACATGTTCCCGCATGCTGGCGCGAGTCTATTGTTGTTCCGATTCCTAAGCCAGGGAAGGACAAACACTTGCCTTCCAGTTATCGACCCATCTCCTTACCAGCTGTGTCTGTAAGGTGATGGAGCGAATGGTTAACTCTCGTTTGGTGTGGCTGCTCGAATCTCGACGCCTAATTACCAATGTACAATGTGGATTTCGTAGGCGCCGCTCTTCCGTTGGCCATCTGGTTACCTTGTCGACCTTCATTATGAATAACTTCTTGCGGAAGCGCCCGACCGCAGCTGTGTTCTTCGATTTGGAGAAGGCTTACGACACCTGTTGGAGGGCGGGCATTCTCCGCACCATGCATACATGGGGCTTTCGCGGTCGCCTCCCTCTTTTTATTCGTTCCTTCTTAATGGATCGGCAGTTCAGGGTACGTGTGGGTTCTGTCCTGTGAGAAACCTTTCGCCAGGAGAATGGGGTGCCACAGGGCTCGGTTTTGAGCGTCGCTCTCTTCGCCATAGCGATCAATCCAATAATGGATTGCCTCCCAGGTGATGTATCAGGCTCCCTTTTCGTGGACGATTTTGCCATCTATTGCAGCGCGCAGCGTACATGTTTCCTGGAGCGCTGTCTTCAGCGTTCTCTTGACCGTCTTTACTCCTGGAGTGTCACCAATGGCTTCCGTTTTTCTGCCGAGAAAACGGTCTGTATTAACTTATGGCGCTACAAAGAGTTTCTCCCACCGTCCTTACGACTCGGCCCCGTTGCTCTCCCATTCGTGGAGACAACAAAATTTTTGGGTCTTAGATTTTACAGGAAACTTCGTTGGTCTCCACATGTGTCATATTTGGCTGCCCGTTGTACCCGTTCTCTAAATGTCCTCCGTGTTCTCAGTGGCACGTCGTGGGGAGCGGATCGAACTGTCCTACTTCGCCTATATCGGTCGATCGTCCGCTCCAAGCCGGATTATGGGTGCTTTGTATACTCCTCTGCACGGCCGTCCATCTTACGACGCCTCAACTCCATACAACATCGGGGTTTACGGCTTGCGATCGGAGCGATTTATATTAGTCCCGTCGAGAGTCTTCATGCTGAAGCTGGTGAATTGCCACTCACCTACAGGCGCGATATACTGCTTTGTCGTTATGCCTGTCGGCTACTGTCAATGCCCGACCACCCATCGTATCGTTCCTTGTTTGACGATTCTTTCGACCGTCAATACAGGTTGTATGTCTCTGCCCTGCTACCTCCTGGAGTTCGCTTTCGTCGCCCCCTTCAACTCCTTGATTTTTCACTCCCTGCAACCTTTAGAGTGGCCGAGAACCACACGCCACCTTGGCTCCAGGCTCAGGTTCGCGTTCACCTTGACCTCTGCTCGCTCCCAAAGGAGGTTACCCCCGGTTCAGTATACCACTCCCGTTTTGTCGAACTTCGTTCGAAGTTCATTAATATGACTTTCATTTATACAGATGGCTCTAAGACCAACGACGGGCTCGGGTGTTCTTTTATTGTCGGGGCACAAATGTTCAAATACCGGCTACATCGCCATTGTTCAGTCTTCACAGCTGAGCTCTTTGCCCTCTACCAGGCTGTTCTTTACGTCTGCCGCCACCGACATTCTGCTTATGTCATCTGTTCCGATTCTCTGAGCGCCATCCAGAGCCTCTGTGATCCGTATCCGGTTCACCCTTTCGTGCACCGGATCCAACGCTCTCTTCAGCAGCTGGTGGACGACGGGTCCCCAGTGAGCTTTATGTGGGTTCCTGGTCATGTCGGTATCCCTGGGAACGAAGCTGCAGATGCCGCGGCCAAGGCTGCGGTCCTCCAGCCTCGGACGGCTTCTTGTTGTGTCCCTTCATCAGATTGTAGCACGGTCATTTGTCGACGCATTTTATCGCTGTGGCATGCCGATTGGGCTGCACTTACGGGCAACAAGCTTCGTGCCTTGGAACCTCTTCCCGCAGCTTGGACGTCCTCCTCACGTCCTTCTCGGCGTGAGGAGTTCGTTTTGGCCCGGCTACGAATTGGACACTGCAAGTTCAGCCATCGCCATCTGCTGACGGCAGCGCCGGCGCCGTTCTGTCCATGTGGGCAATTGCTGACGGTCCGCCACATTTTATCGTCCTGTCCGGATTTTACTACGCTGCGTCTTGATTTTGGCCTGCCATGTACTCTGGATGCCCTTTTAGCGGATGACCCAGGAGCTGCTGCTCGCGTTCTTCGTTTTATCAACTTGACACACCTGTCTAAGGACGTTTGATTATGGTGTAGTTTTTTAATCCTATGCCTGTTAATACGTCTTTTATAGTGTTGACCCTTTTAGTTGCTGTTTTAACCTTGTGCCTCGCGGTACATTCCTAAATTAGTCAGGGCGCTAATGGCCATTGTAGTTGTGCGCCCTAAAACCACAAAAAAACTACATAGAAACAAAGTACAAATTTATACAGAATGCTTATAACATTGCTGCCAGACTGGCCACTATAAGCATAGACCAGCACACGTCTGTCCCGACGCTCCACTGACCTGGCAGACCCTGTCAAGCTAAGCTTGCCCGTCTATTTATATTGGTTTCTCCCTTGCTTCTGATATACTGTCAGAGAGACACAGAAACAATTGTAGGGATAAATTCCTACAGGTCAGTCATTTACAAATCGCCACTCCTCGCTCTGGCTTAGTGCCCCACCTCATATATCCACTAACTAAGAGCAACGCTGCAGTTTCCTACCTTTTTGTTGCTCCACTCAAAACAAATCGTGCATGCAATACCGCTGTCGCAGCTCTGCGCCGGCAGGTGCCTGGCCTGCTGGTTGTCGTCCGTTACGGCACTCTGCCAGCGTCCCCAGATTTCATCCCCCAACCGCGCCTTCATTGAATTTCTAAAAAATTTCCCTTTCCCTTGACTAGACTGACACTAGTGCAGCACTATCCTGGCGATGAAAAATTGTGTCTTTATGCTAACATAAGGAAAAGAAAGGATTGGTTGAGGCCAAACAAAGGAGCAACATCCCATACAAAAAACTGCATTCTTTCACAAAAGTAATGTTATGCATCTGGTTGGACGACGAAGGTGGGGTGTATTATGAATTGCTTCCGCAAGCTGTAACCGTCGTTGCTGACATTTTCTGTCAACAGAAAAGATGTCTTGCAGATACAGTTTAACAACAGCAACAAGGAAGTCCACGTGAAGCAATACTGATCAATGAAAGAGCCTGCCTGCATTCCGTACAGTATTTTTTTGTCAGTCTAGCAAAAGTTGGGTTGGGAAGTCATGTCACACCCACCTTATTCACCTGATCTTGTGCCTCAGATATGAACCTTTTCCACTCTCTATCAAATAACTTTCATGGAACTTATTTTCGGATTAAAAACCGTTCTGAACATGACTCAATGAATTCTTCACCTGAAAACCATGCCATTTCTATTTCGCAGAATCGAAAATTTCCCCAATGTTTGCTGTCCATCGTAAGCACTGAAGGATGATATATTATTGTACGCTGAAGTCTCTGTTATGTTTATTAAACCTATAGAAAAAGTATACAAACTTATGCACCAGCTACGTACCTGTGTTGGGGCCTAGCGCAATGGTTATCATATAAACATGATGTAGAAGGTTGTAGGATAAAAAAACGACAAATGAAACTTTTTTTAATTTATAAATCCGATCAAAAGAATGTGATTATTATTTTTATTCAATTAATTCGTTTACATGTAATTTCTGATCTTATTGTTTGTTTTATTTACCCTTATTTTTCTTTCTCTCATTCTTTTTTCTCCTGGAATCTGCCTGTGTCACCTATAATGTGGAAATAATTGCTAATGTGTGTGTGTCCGTCTTGAGTTGCTTCGTAGAGATTAGCTTTAACCACCATAAACAAAGCAAGTGCGATTTTTAGATCTGCGCAGATTGTTAATTGCTATTCTCTCTGATGCATTTTACATCATGGGTTTGTGGTTAGCTTAGGACACAAATTTGAATTCAGGGCTTTGTCTGCCGTGATTGTCATTTCTCACTTAGAATCAGCTGACCATAGACCATCTCGCATTTCCAATGTTCCTGGAAGTGGCTGCCTCCGACATTACTCTGCAATAATTGGTGCATAATCATGAAGTAAAACAAATTAATATTTCTACTTTGACAGTTCTCTGCAATTTATTGCATAATTGGGTAAACCACACTGTTTTTTCTGACATGCTCTGGTGGTTTCCGGTGATTAAGGGTGTCAGTGTGGTACTGGTGTGAAAGACTCACACTCCCTCTTGGCTATCGAACTTACTTGGAGTTACTTCGCCGATCGTCTTTTCAAGATAGCCAGCTGTGATGTCATGCACGACTTCTTCTCTGAATATAGGATGCTACATGGAGGAAATTTTTTATACTTTAAAATATTCTCGAGTGTACGGAGTTATTTTAAAACTCAATCTCACTGTATTTTCATCACACACAACAGTTTCTGACAGACCGGAAGGTTCCGAGCTTACAAAAAATGTTTTAGTTGTATGAAATCTATAACATTCATTTTTCCATAAATACAGTCTACAAATCTCACAAAGTTTAACAAGACAACTGTCTGGACCTTACTTATTGATTCTTTCTCTTACATTCGTAATTGTCCCTTCTCTTCTTTCAACAACATTCAAATGTTCACACAGTAATGTTTCACGTCGCACGGAGTACGGTGCGTTTATTTCTTGAGCTGGACGTGTAACTCCAGGCGACTACGTGCCCACGCCCATCATCCGTCCCATACACGTCCGTCCTGCACACACATAACTGTGGTGCAGTAGACACACTTCTACTCATCTCTAAAATAACGCGTGTTCAAGACGGTGGAAATACGAGGGTCTCTAGAATTTACTCCGAAATTCTTTAGGTATTACAATGCCTTCCAGAATGCTGGAAGTTAGAAAAGTATAATTATTAAATTGTCATTACTTCAACACCCCCCCCCCCCAATCAATTTATTAATTTCCTAAATCGCCCATAAAATTCACTATCCCCAGCTTTTGACACAGTCTATTGAAACGTACCCTCTTAGCTACTTTTGGTAAAATATGTGCCATTTGTTCCTCGGAGCTAATGTATTGAACATTCAGATGGCCTTTGTTGTATAGCTCTTGTGTAGAACGGATTTCACATCCACATGCTTCAGTCATCTATGTTCCCACTTCCGTAATTGACAGATTCTTCAAGAAGGTGCTTAAGCCATGTGGTGTCTGTCATAGCTGTCGCCGAAGCTGGATATTCTGCTTCTATTTCATAGTGAAACTCATCTGTCTCCTTGTCACCAGAAACAGTATTTTCAAACAAAAAAACTATGAGAAAGTGAAGAAGACAGAATATCTACAATATAACACAGTCAGAATCAACATAGCAGCGAATAGCATTTAAAATTTCCTTTTTGTAACACAGGCCAACATCAAGTGTTCCTTTAATATATCAAAGAATTCATTTCAGAAATTTCTACTCTAATTCTGTTGGTTTATTTTGCTGTCTACTAAAATAGTTAAGTGATGCACTTCGTCTGGTCATAGCTGTCATTATATACATCGAAAAACACAGTAATTGCCCATCTGGTTTAAATTCATCCATTTGACCACAAACATCTCCACTGGATTTGACTTCCATTGATGTTCTCAGTGTTTACAGTCTTCCATGTTGAATCTTTTCAATAAGTATTCAAGATGAACATAGTGATAAAGAAACATTTTGCCACTGTTGCTCTGCATATTTATTCTGAGGAATGATTTTGGTTCTCCAAGTTCTCACATTCGACATTTTAACTAGTTCTTAATGTAGGTGACCTTTTTTTTACTATTATATCCAGCTGGAATATTATCTACACATGGAAGCAAAATGAGTATAATGATCATCAATGCTTTCAACATTGAGACATCTGTCAATTTTGGGTTGTCGAAACATGATTTCCTTCATAAAACCGTCAAAAGTTTATTTTTAGTTTGCATACAAGACTTTTCTTAATCTCTACACCAGGTCTCAATGCAGGAATCGATTTTGTACATCAGTTTGTTCCATAAATGAATTATGGTCCTTCACCACACTAAGGAGCATTCTTAGTGTTGTGAATTGAGCAAGTGGAGTATAGTCATATCTCTTTCAATATTTCCAGACATGTCTATTTTTACTTTGAACATCCTTTTACTGTCAGTGATACTTTTATTTGCTGTAAGTGGTGCATAAGTCAAAGTTCCATTACATGACTGAGAGTCCAATTTTTCCTTTATTGCTTTTTTCCATTCTTCTTCTACTTCTTCTTCATGATGCCTAACCTGAAAGTCTTCAGACTTCTGAGGTAAGTTTTCCCTCATATGTTTTTGCATTCAAGGGAAACACTGCATAATCCTTGAAAAACCTAAATTTTCTTGTTATTCTATTGCTTTTCCGCAAAGTTTCTGCTCGCTTCCACTTCTTCTGACATCGTGGGCCTTGAGTTGCCTTCAACAGTTTGCAGAAAATCAAAGACTTCAAAACAGAACTAACTTTGAGGAAACTGAAGAATGTTCTGAATTACGTTGTTCACTTGAATGGTCTTCTTCAAGATCCAATCATCACTGCTTTCACCTTCAAATAGAAACTTATCTTTTTCAAAAATTACATCTCTCCCAAATACAACTTTGTGTTGCTTGGCGCACCATATTCTGTGGCTAATTGGACAGTTTCCAGTCACGAAACATTTTAATGGGCTAGTTCCTTTTCAATACTTTCCTTGGAATGTGCCACTATGCAACACACCCAAAGTCATATTTGTTCAAATTTGGCTCTCTTCCATACGATAGCATTTCTAGAATTTGTGCATCTAAAACTGAAGTATAACTACGGTTAATGATAAAAGTATCTGCCAGTAACTTTTGACTAAAATTGCTTTCAAACTTCGCGTCCAAGAATCGTGCAATGAGCCT